>NC_142169.1:18907500-19208750 GCF_029865625.1 Vigna umbellata | reverse complement strand
AAAGCATGTAGGCCTGATTGGACAGGATTTTCAATAAACAAGTATAGGAGAAAAATATTGAAGTAAACTTCTCTTACAAACAAAAACTGACTTTTTAACAAGTCAAAATTAGGTTTTTTAGAAGCCAAAATCATTAGCTTACCTAAAAATATGATTTTACAGTATGCATAAGCTAATTTTAAACATATTTCATTTCACTTTTGTATTTCTTCTTTTGTCAATGTCTAATGAGAAGTTTATCAAAATCATGTTTTAATACGTAATATTTTCGGGTGCTAGTGGCACTTAAAGCGTGTCAATATTACATGTGATATGAAGCAAATAAGTTCTAGAGAGAAGTACCAGTTCATTAAATAATTCACCCAGGCGATCAAAATTGACTTTAGATTTCAGACTCTGCAATTGCTACACAAGCAAACAAGTAGTTTAGTTATATATAAACAATTTCAGAAGATATTAACTTGATAATTAAAAAAACTGAGTCATATATTATATTGCTCAAGGATTTTATAAATAAAGCTGCATGCACATAATAAAACAAACTAAACTATTAAGGATACACAACAAAAGCCCTAAATCCAAATGCTCAATGAGCACGACATACAAGGTGAAAGCAACACTGAGTACTCCAACACTACTCAATGCTTCGAAAGACCTTGCTTTTTTCTTTCCTATCATATTTTCTTTTTTAGGTTTTTACCCCTAAAGTTTTTATACTGGACTACACGTGGAAACAAGAAATAATTTTATTGATAGCGATCATATGAATTACATTCCGGATGCCTCATTTTAAAACAATCAATCACTCCATAATAAAGAAACAATATTTAAAGATATTTTATCCTAATAATGAGATTTTGAAGATATTTTTATCCTAAAAAACTGTAATTTGCAAAACTCCCCCTTTGTATCGGATATATGCATATAGTTACCTATTATTTTTTTACAAATATACAATGGAAATGGGGTGTAACAATATATAGAGAAAATGCATGTTTATTGTTGAATAGATAAATACTCTTTTTTTATTAGACATTTGGCCGAAGGCCTCTGCAGCAGATCGAGCTGGCCACATATTTTTTGCCTCATTGGCTCGTCTCTGTTTCATTTCCTGAAATAGTGTATTTAACAAACCCAAAAAAAAATTATAAGCTTGAAGTCTTGCAGCATGAATCGTACAGCGTAAACAAAAAACAATGCATAACTATTGGATCCACTCTACACCCATTAAAATGTATATTGATAAGCATACTCGATTTGAAAGTAAAACAATAACAAAAATATTTGCAAATCACAAATTGAATCAATTCATCTGCCAAACTCACTAACTTCGTAATGCGGCTGCTTTAAATTTCCCAATGCATCTCAGGCTTCCATTTCATTAGTCTCTTAGTTTATATACAAGTAAATAGGTGATTTTAACTAATGCATATAGTCATAACCTTCTTATTTACTCTTTCTATTCCGAGAGAAATTTATCCAAATTAGGTCATACTATACAATTCCAAGACCAGAAATTCTTAGTATCTCAATAATCTAATCTCTTTCGATATATGAATCGGGTCCAACTCAACAAAGTACACTCATAGGAATCAGGCCTGTGGGTGTTAGAAATCAAATTCTCCCTTCATCAGACCTTGGACCTCTAAACAACAAATAGCATCTCATTCCTGACATTAGGACTGCAGCAATGGCAACCTCTCGCTAAACAAGAACAGAAATTGCAAACATCAAATAAATGCACACCAACATTGGGAAGCTGATAGAACATCCAATTAATGGCTCGATTTTATCAACAATAGGGGAAAAACAGCTTAAGTTCCAACAAAAACAATTCTAGATCTTGCAGCTCCTCAGAGACCCGGGATAGAGTCCCCTTTTCAAACGACAATTCAAACAATGCATATAAACCTGCAACCTTGAAAACATGGCTGAGGGTAAATTTGTTGCCTTCCCCCTTCTAAATTAAACCTTCCAGACCATGGAACTCTCTGGAGAAAGTTTTACATGTAAAATCAATATACAGTGTCTTTCCTAGTATTCTTAGCAGTGTCCATGCTTCCCTGATTCAAATTTAGACAAACTAATTTTTCAGTGGTAATGACCACTTTCCCAAAATTTTATATGATAGCTTACTCATTCCAAACTAAGGCCAAACATGCGAAACATACTAACACTATCACTCAACGCAAATAAACGATTGTAACACTGGGACAATTATGTAACTTATTATAGGTGATCAATCTAACCGATGAATTTTGAGAAATACATTGTTCATGAACATCAAATATCAAATAAACTCACTACTGATAAGCCAAAATCTATAAGCAATAGTTTTTAAGGAAATCATGTTTTATGTCCATTAAACATCGAATGAATTAACAAAGCATAGATTAAAATCAAACTGATATGACACTTCTTGACATGGTTTATGTAATGAGATAAAAATCTAACTATATTTCATGGATTTGTTATCTCAAGTTAATTGTGGTATAATTTAATAAGTAAGAACGTATCAAGAAAATATTCAAAAGGAACCTTTCTGGATTTTGCCACAGCTTCAGAAGCAGGTGCAGCGAGCTCTTTTGCTGCAAGTAAATTCAATAGTCAATGCCAAAAGGCAATGTAGCTTAGAAAGGAAACCATCTTGATGATGAAGAAAGTACTCACGTCCTTATAGCATTCTTCACACAATCCAAGTGCAAAATGGGAAGCCCCACTGTCCTTGTGCTCACATAGTAGATCTTTCGAAGTAACCCCTTTCAATTCACCTTCTGGCATTACTGTTGGATTGTTTTCTTGCTCCTTTGCCAATGTATCCAACTCCTGAACCTATAACCATAAAAGGTTCATGAAAAATGTTTACTCACTGTCAAATCTAAGATAGTGAATTCAACCACTGGTCTTAAAACACATCAGTATCATAATAGACCATGTCATTAAAAGGAAGTAGAAACATACTGTCAAGCTAGAACATTTCGTATTCTCAAATTCAACCAATCGTTTGGTCAATGTTGCTTCACATACATGGACGATTCTAAGCTGCATTGAAAATTAGAAAATCAACGGACATCCAATATAAAAAAAATATTAAGGCTCAACTAATATCCTTGAAAGTTAGATGAATAGTCAAGTGAAGCAACAATTACATCAGCAAATGTGTAACTAGTATATGCAGAAGATTGTGAAATATGTCACTGCTATTATGGCAATTCTCTTCAAGAATAGATATTCTTAATCGTAAATAGGATATAAAATGTAATACTAAAATCAAAGGAAAACTTGACTTGAGAAAAACACAAAGGAATCAGAATAAATTTGAGAGTGGATTTCCCTCTCTTAGGATCACATTTATAATAACTTTGTATACATCAGATACAATGTATGAGAAGAAAGAGAAGAGAATATGAAAAGATATATCTTGGAACTAAGTACAACACAAAGCAAACAACACCTTTACAATAAATTCTGCTTAAGACTATTTACTCTAACAATTTGTATGACTTTTACAATAATACCAGACACATATGATACAAAAGGATAAATCAACCGTAGCTCAAATAATAGGAATTGTTGTAAGCTTGGTAGATGACTCTCAACTGAAATTTTAAGGCATTAGCAAACTCCTCCCTTTCCTAACCTTTACTTGGATTTAACACTTACTGTTATTGGCTGTCAATTAATTTAGCATCCTTTAGCAAGCTAACATGCACTCTTGATTATTCTATTCTTTTTGTTCATAACTTTGTTCTAGCCCAAGATTGTTTCACGTAATGGTGTAGTGCATAAAATGATGCACCGATACTTTAATTTGTATCATGTATAAGTTCCTGACACGTATCCGATACTTTACAGATACTTGTCAATGAAGTATCTAATCTATAAAGTAATAATACTTTTATGATGACAATAACTTATAATTTTTTATTTTGACAATGCTCAATACATTTGATTTTAATCTGAATTCACACAATAGCAATCATATATTTATTATGCTTTTAAGAATTTTCATTTCTAAATATGCATATAGCACGTATCGTATCCTATTATTTTTAGAATAAGTTTATCTATCATATATCCAATACTTTAGGATACTTTATCGACACTTATCAATGAAGTATCTAATCTATAAAGCAGTAATACTTTTATGATCACAATAAAGTATAATTTTTTTATTTTGACACTGTTCAATACATTTGATTTTAATTTGAATTCATACAATAGCAATCATATATTTATTATGTTTTTAAGAATTTTTATACACTTTTAAATATGCATATATCACATATCATATCTTATTATTTTAAAAATAAGCTTATCGCCATGTCAAATACGTTTTGTATCCATCGCCATGTCAAATACGTTTTCTATCCATGCATCGACATAAGTCAAAAGAATTATATCAATTTCAACCACTAATATTCTCCAAAATTGTCTCTTTATTGACTCTTGTCATTTAGGAAAACACGTTGCTTGTATTTGTAGTCATCTAGCCAATAAAAGTGCTTAACATTTGTGCTTTGGTTCACATTTAGGTGTTATATAAGGAGTATTGGTAAATCTTGAAGAAAATTGTTTTGATGATGCTGCAAGAAGTTTTAGTTGAAAAAGATATTAGAATTATTTAAAAGCAATTTGTAGAAATTAAATATATATAGTAGGAAAGTCTTGTAAACTTTGTAAAAATTGCATTTTTAACTGCCATAATCGATTATGGAATGGCAATAATCGATTATCAAAAAGTCATCCAGGAATAATCGATTATCACCTCATATAATCGATTATCACATTTTTGAAAAACCTGTAACGAACTTGAATAATCGATTATCACTTACAATAATCGATTATTTGTGGCAGTTGAGACTTAACCTTAGATATTCAGAACAGCTGGCTATATATTAGGTTTCTGTGAAGATCAAGTGAAGAAGTTGTTGAACAGAAGCTCTTGCAGAATACTGTTTGTCAGAGGAAGTTCTCAGAAGCTATAGTTCAAGTTCCCTTGTTTGGTCTCGTGAACAGGAGGGGCTCGCGTTTCGTGTGTCGATAGTCGGAGCAAGCTCTCTTCGACTTAGCAAGGTGCTCTGCCTGGTCTCGTGAATAGGAGAAGCTCGTGTTTCGTTTGTCGATAGTTGGAGCGGTTCTCTTCGAGTTGGCAGAGTGTTCTTCTTCCGATTCGTTCGTCGAAGGAAGGTTTATTTATCTGTTTTATTCACTATTTGTTGTAATCTGTGAAACATCTTTTTAGTGGAACTGTTAATCACTTTTTATAGTGATTAACGACTAGATGTAGATTCTGTTGAATCGAACCAGTATAAAAATTACTCGTGTGATTTTCTATTCCCTACATTTTTTATCTTTTACGCATATCAACTGTTCGATAAATTTTCTGAAAGAAAATTGATTTTCGAAAAACAGACCAATTTGTTTTAAAAAGGTGACCGAACACGCTTTCTGCAACTCTAGTTTTATTCCGCTGCGTTACACTCTGTCTGGTACCAGTCGATAATTGGTATCAGAGCTTGCTTTTATAGTTTTTCAAAATTTGCGAAAATGGTCGGTCACAACCAACACCTTGTATATGCCGAGGGTGCTTCTATTAACAGACCACCACTTTTTATTGGTGATAACTATGCGTTCTGGAAAGTCAGAATGGAAATTTTTATGGGGTCTGTTGACAGAGGCATCTGGGAAGCTGTACAAAATGGTCCTTATATTCCTAAAAACAGAGTTGAAGGTGTAGAAGTAGAAAAACCAGTTTTTGAGTGGACTAATGAAGAAAATAGACGAGGTCAGTTTGATATTAAAGCTCGTAATATTATTTCATCTGCTGTTGTGCTTGATGAATTTTATAGAATTTCAATGTGTAAGACAGCACAGGAAATGTGGGAAGTTCTCAGAGTCACACATGAAGGAACAGAGGACGTGAAACGTGCAAGGAAGAACACTCTCATTCAGGAGTATGAGATGTTCAGAATGCAACCTGGAGAAACAATTTCTGATGTCCAAAAGCGTTTCACTCACATAGTGAACCACTTGACAGGGTTGGGTAAGACTTTTGATACTGATGAATTGAATGTAAAAATTTTGAAATCATTGGACAGGTCGTGGCAACCAAAGGTGACTGCCATCTCTGAGTCTCAAAATCTCACTCAAATGTCAATGCCAATTTTGTTTGGGAAACTCCGTGAGCATGGGCTTGAGTTGAGAAGATTGACGGCTGAAGAAGATCAAGGCAAAAGAAAGACACTAGCCTTCAAGTCCGAGATTTCCAAAGGAAAGAACTCTAAAAGGATTGAAGATGATGATTCTGATGATGAGGAGAACATGAGCCTCATGATAAAGAAATTTGCCAAGTTTATGAAGGCAAAAGGAAAGGAAAATTTTCGTAAAGAAAGGAGAGAAAATCAAGAATCTCCTTCATGTGTTAAATGCTATGGATGTGGAGAAAGAGGGCACATGAAAACTGAATGTCCAAAGAACAAGAAAAGTGAAGAAAAAAAGAAAGGAAATTCCCAAAGAAGAAGAAAGCTTACATAGCTTGGGAAGACAATGCATCTAGCTCAACAAGCTCAAGTGATTCAGATGAAGAAGCCAATATTTGTCTAATGCCTGATTCAGAAGATACTGGAAGCCAAGTAAGTGATTCCAGCTTTGAATCTAGTGAATTAGACTTGCAAAAGGCCTTCTGTGAATTGTTGATTGAATCTGAAAAACTTGATGCTGCACATAAAAAACTTAAGAAAGAGCACAATGAATTAAAATTGAATTATGAAAAGTTGCTTGATGATGAAGTTGTCTTAAGAAATAAAGTTAGTTCTTTAGAAACAAAATTATCTGATGCAAATGCTACTGTTGAACCTGTTGAATGCTTGTCTTGTAAGAATCATATGCTTGATATTGACATACTTGAAAACTTACTTGCAAAGGAAACCAAGACTAGTTCACATGCTAAGACAAACCTTAATAGAAGCAATGTTGAAAATAGAAATATGCATCAAATAAATAAGTCCAAAGTTAATTTGTTTTGCAGGTTAATTTTTCAAAAGGAAAAGAAGACTCTATGGTATCCTGATAGAACCCAAGAATATAAAGGAAGCTCTTCAAGATGATAAGTGGTGTGTTGCTATGCAAGAAGAGCTAAACCAATTTGAAAGGAATGAAGTCTGGGAACTTATTCCAAAGCAAGATAATTATCAAGTCATAGGAACCAAATGGGTATTCAGGAACAAGCTTGATGAGGATGGAAACATCACAAAGAACAAAGCAAGGCTAGTTGCAAAGGGCTACTATCAAGAGGAAGGTATAGACTATGATGAAACATATGCACCAGTGGCCATGTTAGAAGCAATTAGATTGTTGCTTGCATATGAATCTTTGATGAAATTTAAATTGTATCAAATGGATGTGAAAAGTGCATTTTTAAATGGTTTCATAAAAGAAGAGGTATATGTTAGTCAACCTCCTGGTTTTGAGGATTTCAAATTTCCTGATCATGTTTATAAGTTGAAAAAGGCCTTGTATGGTCTTAAACAGGCACATAGGTCTTGGTATGAAAGACTTAGTACCTTCTTACTTGATAATGATTTTTCTAGAGATAAGGTTGATTCAACCTTATTTATAAAGAAAGTAGGAAAATACATCTTGATTGTACAAGTTTATGTAGATGATATTATCTTTGGGTCAACTGATGACTCCTTATGTGAAGAATTTGCAAAAATAATGCAAGGTGAGTTTGAGATGTCTATGATGGGTGAGCTGAATTTCTTTCTAGAACTACAGATAAAACAGATGAATGGAGGAACTCTTATTTCCCAAACAAAATATTGTAGAAAAATTCTTAAGAAATTTGGTATGGATACGTGTAAAGAAGCTAGTACACCTATGGGTACTTCATGCTATTTAGATAAGGATTAATCTGGAAAAGGAGTAAATGAAACTATGTTTAGAGGCATGATAGGATCTTTATTGTACTTAACTGCTAGTAGACCAGATATTATGCAAAGTGTATGTGTGTGTGCTAGGTACCAAGCAAATCCTAAAGAATCTCATTTGACTGCTGTCAAGAGAATCTTAAAATACCTTAAGGGAACCACTTCTTTTGGACTTTGGTATCCATCTGATGCTTCACTTAGTTTAATAGGTTATTCTGATGTAGACTATGGTGGTTGTAAAATTGATAGGAAAAGTACTAGTGGTACTTGTCATTTTCTGGGCTGTTCTTTGGTATCGTGGAATTCAAAGAAACAAGCATGTGTAGCCTTGTCTACCACTGAAGCTGAATATATTGCTGCTGGAAATTGTTGTGCCCAAATTTTGTGGATGAAACAGCAACTGGAAGACTTTGATATCTTCCTTGATAATATTCCTTTAAAATGTGATAATACTAGTGCTATAAATTTAACTAAGAATCCCATAATGCACTCAAGGACTAAGCACATTGAGATTAGACATCATTTCTTGAGAGACCATATTCAAAAGGGGGATTGTCAAATTGAATATGTTGATACCTTACACCAATTAGCTGAAATTTTCACCTTGGCGCTACCTAAGGATAGATTTTTTGAGCTTAGAAGAGAGCTAGGAGTATTAGACATGTCTTAGGATCAACGCTTATAAAAATTTTCACATTTTCGTAAAATTTACGCTTCATAATCGATTATCACAAGGCAATAATCGATTATTCAAACTTAAAACTCAATTCTGGGAACTTTTGAACGAATATTCGATTATCATCAGCCATAATCGATTATCAAGCTGACAATTTCAAAAATAAAGTCGTTGGAGCATCCCATAACGGCTATAAACGGCCAGAAACGGCTAGTTTTTCCATTCTTCTTATAAATAGCCTCCTATAATCGATTATTAGACACTTCTTTGCACCCAGAAACTACTGAAATCAAATCTTGAGCTCAAAAGCTCTCCATTTTTATTCACTTTCTCAAAATCTCACTACCTCACTCTTTCTCCATGGCGGATTCAAGAAGACATCGCCGCAGAGCTGCTGGAGCATCCTCTTCCTCTCAACCACGTCCTGCAACCATGGATGGGTGGATTTCAGATCAAGGAAAACATGCGAACTATGTTAATTCTTGGCAAGAAAGAAGAATCATGGCGGTAAAGTATATTCGCCTTGATTTTTTCCGTTTCTATGGATTTCAATTTCCAGATCTTTTAGTTGTTCAAGGACTCACGAATCTGGTGGAACAAAAAGGCTGCATGTATCCCGATCTCATAAGAGTTTTCTACTTCAACATGAGATATCGAGATGGGATTATATCCACTAAAGTAAAGGGTGTCCGCATAATTTTAGATGATGATGTGTGGACCAACGTTGCTCAACTTACCATCTGGGATGATGCTGTAAAAGTTCATCTAGGACTTCAAGATTTCAATAGGTTGATGACTTTCCAATCCTTCTTGCGTCACCCTGAACAGCAGACTAATCGAAGGCAATTGCTTGTTGGAGGTTTCAAGGTTGAAGAAAGGATGATTCACTACTTGATTGTTTGGATACTATGTCCTAGAGCAACCAATCATGCTCAATGCTCTGAGCAGGATCTACTTCTTCTATATGGGATCCTAAATCACATACACATCGATTGGCCTGCTCTCATTGCTGACACAATGGTAAAAGCTAAGAAATCTCATTCTTATCAATTTCCCTATCTGTTCTTATTTCTAGGATTTTGGAGTACAAAGGTGTAAATGTTGAAGGAGAACTTGTCCAAGCCATTCAAGCTGTTGGTTCGGAAATTGGAGATACTACCTTTCGTCAGATGGGATTCGTTACTAGAGGACGAGTTCTCATTCACAAAGATGATGACCATCCTGATGAAGATGAAGATGATGACATCGATACTCATATGGCAGAACCAGTTAGTGCTGTTGCTCCTTCTGATGCTGGTCCATCTATCATGCCCTCATCCTCCTCACTTTCCATGGAAGAACATTTTGCTAGATTATCTAAGCAATTAGAGGATATGAGTCTAGAACAAAAAACACATTTTGAGGAGATTTATGAGTGGCAACAATCTATTGATGAGTACATGGTTGATCAATTTCTTGATCTTAATGTTCGCCTATCTAACATCGAGAATCATCTCAACCTTCAACCTCCAGAAAGATCTCCTAGTCCTGAGTTTTAGATATAGGTTCTATGTTAGCATGTTTTGTTATTTGCTTGCTATTTCATCTATGTTATAATTCTGTCTTTTATGTTTCTTCTTATAATGTAATCCTTCTTTTCATAAATAAAATGATCTCTTGATTATATGCATACTTTGTTTAATTGAGGGGGAGCTTTTTACATCAAATCTTTTTTCTTATTATAAAAAAGGGGGAGAATAATAATATAAGGGGATAAGTATACATTAATACAGGTATTGCTAACTCTGTTGTTGTCTGTTAGCTTTTATGTTTTGCAGGTAAGCCAAAATTGCTTTTAAAATTGAATTTTTTGATCATCATCAAAAAGGGGGAGATTGTTACCAATAAGGAGTATTGGTAAATCTTGAAGAAAATTGTTTTGATGATGCTGCAAGAAGTTTTAGTTGAAGAAGATATTAGAATTATTTAAAAGCAATTTGTAGAAATTAAATATAGTAGGAAAGTCTTGTAAACTTTGTAAAAATTGCATTTTTAACTGCCATAATCGATTATGGAATGGCAATAATCGATTATCACAAAGTCATCCAGGAATAATCGATTATCACCTCATATAATCGATTATCACATTTTTGAAAAACCTGTAACGGACTTGAATAATCGATTATCACTTACAATAATCGATTATTCATGGCAGTTGAGACTTAACCTTAGATATTCAGAACAACTGGCTATATATTGGGTTTCTGTGAAGATCAAGAAAAGAAGTGGTTGAACAGAAGCTCTTGCAGAATACTGTTTGTCAGAGGAAGTTCTCAGAAGCTATAGTTCAAGTTCCCTTGCTTGGTCTCGTGAACAGGAGGGGCTCGCGTTTCGTGTGTCGATAGTCGGAGCAAGCTCTCTTCGAGTTAGCAAGGTGCTCTGCCTGATCTCGTGGATAGGAGAAGCTCGCGTTTCGTTTGTCGATAGTCGGAGCGGTTCTCTTCGAGTTGGCAGAGTGTTTTTCTTCCGGTTCGTTCGTCGAAGGAAGGTTTACTTATCTGCTTTATTCACTATTTGTTGTAATCTGTGAAACATCTTTTTAGTGGAACTGTTAATCACTTTTTATAGTGATTAACAATTGGATGTAGATTCTGTTGAATCGAACCAGTATAAAAATTACTCTGTGATTTTCTATTCGCTACATTTTTTATCTTTTACGCATATCAATTGTTCGATAAATTTTCTGAAAGAAAATTGATTTTCTAAAAACAGACCAATTTATTTTAAAAAGGTGACGGAACACGCTTTCTGATACTCTAGTTTTATTCCGCTGCGTTACACTTTGTCTGGTACCAGTCAAAAATGTCATAATCGATTATATGAGGTGATAATCGATTATTGCCATTCCATAATCGATTATGGCAGTTAAAAATGCAATTTTTACAAAGTTTACAAGACTTTCCTACTATATTTAATTTCTACAAATTGCTTTTAAATAATTCTAATATCTTCTTCAACTAAAACTTCTTGCAGCATCATCAAAACAATTTTCTTCAAGATTTACCAATACTCCTTATTAGTAACAATCTCCCCCTTTTTGATGATGACAAAAAATTCAATTCTAAAAGCAATTTTGGCTTACCTGCAAAACATACAAGCTAACAGAGAACAACAGAGTTAGCAATACCTGTATTAATGTATATTTATCCCCTTATATTATTCTTTTCCCCCTTTTTGATCATAAGCAAAAAGATTTGATGTATAAAGCTCCCCCTAAATACGATCTCTCCCTCAATTAAACAAAGTATGCATATAATCAAGAGATCATTTTATTTATGAAAAAAAGGATTACATTATAAGAAGAAACATAAAAGACAAAATTATAACATAGATGAAATAGCAAGCAAACAACAAAACATGCTAACATAGAACCTATATCTAAAACTCAGGACTAGGAGATCTTTCTGGAGGTTGAAGGTTGAGATGATTCTCGATGTTAGATAGACGAACATCAAGATCAAGAAATTGATCAACCTGTACTCATCAATAGATTGTTGCCACTCATAAATCTCCTAAAAATGTGTTCTTTGTGCTAGACTCATATCCTCTAATTGCTTAGATAATCTAGCAAAATGTTCTTCCATGGAGAGTGAGGAGGATAAGGGCATGGTAGATGGACCAACATCAGAAAGAGCAGCAACACTAACTGGTTCTGCCATATGAGTATCGATGTCATCATCTTCATCTTCATCAGGATGGTCATCATATTTGTGAATGAGAACTCGCCCTCTAGTAATGAATCTCATCTGACGAAAGGTAGTATCTCCAATTTCCGAGCCAACAGCTTGAATGGCTTGGACAAGTTCTCCTTCAACATTTAGACCTTTGTACTCCAAAATCCTAGAAATAAGAAGAGCATAGGGAAATTGATAAGAATGTGATTTCTTAGCTTTTACCATTGTGTCAGCAATGAGAGCAGGCCAATCGATGTGTATGTGATTTAGGATCCCATATAGAAGAAGTAGATCCTGCTCAGAGCATTGAGCATGATTGGTTGCTCTAGGACATAGTATCCAAACAATCAAGTAGTGAATCATCCTTTCCTCAACCTTGAAACCTCCAACAAGCAATTGCCTTCGATTAGTCTGCTGTTCAGGGTGACGCAAGAAGGATTGGAAAGTCATCAACCTATTGAAATCTTGAAGTCCTAGATGAACTTTTACAGCATCATCCCAGATGGTAAGTTGAGCAACGTTGGTCCACACATCATCATCTAAAATTATGCGGACACCCTTTACTTTAGTGGATATAATCCCATCTCGATATCTCAAGTTGAAGTAGAAAACTCTTATGAGATCGGGATAAATGCAACCTTTTTGTTCCACCAGATTCTCCAATTTCCGAGCCAACAGCTTGAATGGCTTGGACAAGTTCTCCTTCAACATTTAGACCTTTGTACTCCAAAATCCTAGAAATAAGAAGAGCATAGGGAAATTGATAAGAATGTGATTTCTTAGCTTTTACCATTGTGTCAGCAATGAGAGCAGACCAATCGATGTGTATGTGATTTAGGATCCCATATAGAAGAAGTAGATCCTGCTCAGAGCATTGAGCATGATTGGTTGCTTTAGGACATAGTATCCAAACAATCAAGTAGTGAATCATCCTTTCTTCAACCTTGAAACCTCCAACAAGCAATTGCCTTCGATTAGTCTGCTGTTCAGGGTGACGCAAGAAGGATTGGAAAGTCATCAACCTATTGAAATCTTGAAGTCCTAGATGAACTTTTACAGCATCATCCCAGATGGTAAGTTGAGCAACGTTGGTCCACACATCATCATCTAAAATTATGCGGACACCCTTTACTTTAGTGGATATAATCCCATCTCAATATCTCAAGTTGAAGTAGAAAACTCTTATGAGATCGGGATAAATGCAACCTTTTTGTTCCACCAGATTCGTGAGTCCGTGAATAGCAAAAAGATCTGGAAATTGAAATCCATAGAAACGGAAAAAATCAAGGCGAATATACTTTACCGCTATGATTCTTCTTTCTTGCCAAGAATTAACATAGTCCGCATGTTTTCCTTGATCTGAAATCCACCCATCCATGGTTGCAGGACGTGGCTGAGAGGAAGAGGATGCTCCAGCAGCTCTGCGGCGATGTCTTCTTGAATCCGCCATGGAGAAAGAGTGAGGTAGTGAGATTTTGAGAAAGTGAATAAAAATGGAGAGCTTTTGAGCTCAAGATTTGATTTCAGTAGTTTCTGGGTGCAAAGAAGTGTCTAATAATCGATTATAGGAGGCTATTTATAAGAAGAATGGAAAAACTAGCCGTTTATGGCCGTTTATAGTCGTTATGGGATGCTCCAACGACTTTATTTTTGAAATTGTCAGCTTGATAATCGGTTATGGCTGATGATAATCGATTATTCGTTCAAAAGTTCCCAGATTTGAGTTTTAAGTTTGAATAATCGATTATTGCCTTGTGATAATCGATTATGAAGCGTAAATTTTACGAAAATGAGAAAATTTTTACAAGCGTTGATCCTAAGACATGTCTAATACTCCTAACTCTCTTCTAAGCTCAAGAAATCTATCCTTAGGTAGCGCCTTGGTGAAAATATCAGCTAATTGATGTAAGGTATCAACATATTCAATTTGACAATCCCCCTTTTGAATATGGTCTCTCAAGAAATGATGTCTAATCTCAATGTGCTTAGTCCTTGAGTGCATTATGGGATTCTTAGTTAAATTTATAGCACTAGTATTATCACATTTTAAAGGAATATTATCAAGGAAGATATCAAAGTCTTCCAGTTGCTGTTTCATCCACAAAATTTGGGCACAACAATTTCCAGCAGCAATATATTCAGCTTCAGTGGTAGACAAGGCTACACACGCTTGTTTCTTTGAATTCCACGATACCAAAGAACAGCCCCAGAAAATGACAAGTACCACTAGTACTTTTCCTATCAATTTTACAACCACCATAGTCTACATCAGAATAACCTATTAAACTAAGTGAAGCATCAGATGGATACCAAAGTCCAAAAGAAGTGGTTCCCTTAAGGTATTTTAAGATTCTCTTGACAGCAGTCAAATGAGATTCTTTAGGATTTCCTTGGTACCTAGCACACACACATACACTTTGCATAATATCTGGTCTACTAGCAGTTAAGTACAATAAAGATCCTATCATGCCTCTAAACATAGTTTCATTTACTCCTTTTCCAGATTAATCCTTATCTAAATAGCATGAAGTACCCATAGGTGTACTAGCTTCTTTACACGTATCCATACCAAATTTCTTAAGAATTTTGCTACAATATTTTGTTTGGGAAATAAGAGTTCCTCCATTCATCTGTTTTATCTGTAGTTCTAAAAAGAAATTCAGCTCTCCCATCATAGACATCTCAAACTCACCTTGCATTATTTTTGCAAATTCTTCACATAAGGAGTCATCAGTTGACCCAAAGATAATATCATCTACATAAACTTGTACAATCAAGATGTATTTTCCTACTTTCTTTATAAATAAGGTTGAATCAACCTTATCTCTAGAAAAATCATTATCAAGTAAGAAGGTACTAAGTCTTTCATACCAAGACCTAGGTGCCTGTTTAAGACCATACAAGGCCTTTTTCAACTTATAAACATGATCATGAAATTTGAAATCCTCAAAACGAGGAGGTTGACTAACATATACCTCTTCTTTTATGAAACCATTTAAAAATGCACTTTTCACATCCATTTGATACAATTTAAATTTCATCAAAGATTCATATGCAAGCAACAATCTAATTGCTTCTAACATGGCCACTGGTGCATATGTTTCACCATAGTCTATACCTTCCTCTTGACAGTAGCCCTTTGCAACTAGCCTTGCTTTGTTCTTTGCGATGTTTCCATCCTCATCAAGCTTGTTCCTGAATGCCTATTTGGTTCCTATGACTTGATAATTATCTTGCTTTGGAATAAGTTCCCAGACTTCATTCCTTTCAAATTGGTTTAGCTCTTCTTGCATAGCAACGCACCACTTATCATCTTGAAGAGCTTCCTTTATATTCTTGGGTTCTATCAGGATACCATAGAGTCTTCTTTTCCTTTTGAAAAATTAACCTGCAAAACAAATTAACTTTGGACTTATTTATTTGATGCATATTTCTATTTTCAACATTGCTTCTATTAAGGTTTGTCTTAGCATGTGAATTAGTCTTGGTTTCCTTTGGAAGTAAGTTTTCAAGTATGTCAATATCAAACATATGATTCTTACAAGACAAGCATCCAACCGGTTCAACAGTAGCATTTGCATCAGATAATTTTGTTTCTAAAGAACTAACTTTATTTCTTAAGACAACTTCATCATCAAGCAACTTTTCATAATTCAATTTTAATTCATTGTGCTCTTTCTTAAGTTTTTTATGTGCAGCATCAAGTTTTTCAGATTCAATCAACAATTCACAGAAGGCCTTTTGCAAGTCTAATTCACTAGATTCAAAGTTGAAATCACTTACTTGGCTTCCAGTATCTTCTGAGTCAGCCATTAGACAAATATTGGCTTCTTCATCTGAATCACTTGAGCTTGTTGAGCTAGATGCATTGTCTTCCCAAGCTATGTAAGCTTTCTTCTTCTTTGGGAATTTCCTTTCTTTCTTTTCTTCACTTTTCTTGTTCTTTGGACATTCAGTTTTCATGTGCCCTCTTTCTCCACATCCATAGCATTTAACACTTGAAGGAGATTCTTGAGACTCAGAGATGGTAGTCACCTTTGGTTGCCACGACTTGTCCAATGATTTCAAAATTTTTACATTCAATTCATCAGTATCAAAAGTCTTACCCAACCCTGTCAAGTGGTTCACTATGTGAGTGAAACGCTTTTGGACATCAGAAATTGTTTCTCTAGGTTGCATTCTGAACATCTCATACTCCTGAATGAGAGTGTTCTTCCTTGCACGTTTCACGTCCTCTGTTCCTTCATGTGTGACTCTGAGAACTTCCCACATTTCCTGTACTCTCTTACACACTGAAATTCTATAAAATTCATCAAGCACAACAGTAGATGAAATAATATTACGAGCTTTAATATCAAACTGAGCTCGTCTATTTTCTTCATTAGTCCACTCAAAAAATGGTTTTTCTACTTCTACACCTTCAACTCTGTTTTAGGAATATAAGGACCATTTTGTACAGCTTCCCAGATGCCTCTGTCAACAGACCCCATAAAAATTTCCATTCTGACTTTCCAGAACGCATAGTTATCACCAGTTAAAAGTGGTGGTCTGTTAATAGAAGCACCCTCGGCATATACAAGGTGTTGGTTGTGACCGGCCATTTTCGCAAATTTTGAAAAACTATCAAAGCAAGCTCTGATACCAATTGTTGACTGGTACCAGACAGAGTGTAACGCAACGGAATAAAACTAGAGTAGCAGAAAGCGTGTTCGGTCACCTTTTTAAAATAAATTGGTCTGTTTTAGAAAATCAATTTTCTTTCAGAAAATTTATCGAACAGTTGATATGCGTAAAAGATAAAAAATATAGGGAATAGAAAATCACACGAGTAATAGAACGCATAGTTATCACCAGTAAAAAGTGGTGGTCTATTAATAGAAGCACCCTCGGCATATACAAGGTGTTGCTTGTATTTGTAGTCATCTAGCCAATAAAAGTGCTTAACATTTGTGCTTTGGTTCACATTTAGGGTCCAAGTTGCTTTCTTTCAACTTTAGGCTACTATTATTTTGTCACTTTCATGGATGATAGGCAAGAGAAAAAGGAGTGTCTTGAAGGTACACTATAGGAAGAAAAATAAAAACAAAAACAGTTAACTAGTAGCTATTATTTGATATGAGATGTGTTAGATATATTATCTATATATTATCTTTATCTTTTATCTTTAATTAGTTTCATATTATGTTTTATTTGTATTTTGGGCTTAGCCCATATTTCTTCTATTATAAATAGAAGACCCTATGTTTATATTCAACATAAAGAGATTCATCTCATACATAGTTTTTACCATATTCAACAAGATGAATACCTTTTGTGAAAGTCTATATATTGTCATGTCAGGAGAGTTAGAGGACTTTTTTTTAATTGATGTTTGTGATAGGGAGAACATTGTAAATAATAACAATGAAACATATATCAAAAGGGAGAAGAAAGAGCATCTCTAATCAAGCATGCCAATGAATTTCAAAACAGAAATCAATAAATTATGAATAAATTTATTGATTATCTTCAACATTTATGAGGAACTGTATATCTTGTAAAAAAATACCCAGAAAGCAACATATTACAATAATAATAAAAAATAAGTTACTGTTAAATATAGTGAAAATTATTTATGGGATTAATCTCCCTTGTGTTAAACACACATAGGGTTTTCTATTTATAATAGAAGAAATATGGGCTAAGCCTAAAATACAAATAAGAAATAATAACAAACTAACTGAAAGATAAAAGATAAAGATAAAAGATATAATATTTCTAACACTCCCCCTCAAGCTGGAGCATACAAATTGTATGAACCAAGCTTGAAATAATTGAACTTGGTTTTGAACTAGATGATTTGTCTTCAAGAGCAACGGAGAAGGAGGCAATAAACACTTCAACTTCAAAAGTGGATGAAGGAGCGGAGAGCAGCGGAGAAGGAGGCAATAAACACTTCAACTTTTCAGAAGTGGATGAAGAAGAGCAGCGGAGAACAGCGGAGAACAGCGGAGAAGGAGACAATAAACACTTCAACTTCAGAAGTGGATGAAGGAGAGCAGAGGAGAAGGAGGCAATAAACACTTCAACTTCAGAAGTGGATGAAGGAGAGCAGCGGAGAAGGAGGCAATAAACACTTCAACTTCAGAAGTGGATGAAGGAGAGCAGCAGAGAAGGAGGCAATAAACACTTCAACTTCAGAAGTGGATGAAGGAGAGCAGCAGAGAAGGAGGCAATAAACACTTCAACTTCAGAAGTGGATGAAAGAGAGCAGCGGAGAAGGAGGCAATAAACGCAGCAGATCTGTGCGGCAGATACAATAAGAAAGGAAGAACAAGGCAAGAACAGCAATACAGAGGCGAAACCCTCTACAACAGAGGCGAAGCACAAAAAAACGCAGAAAGAAGAAGGAGGTCCGAAGATGCGGAAGCATGCGGCGAGAAGAAGACAGACGTCGATGGCAGCAATGGCTGCTCTGGAAGGTCTGAACAGAGAGAGGGAGGTTCGGTGAGACGATTGGCAGCGGCGCGATTTGATACCGACGCCGAGAAGGCGGCGCGTGATGAACACGCGTTCAAGATCTACTTGCGGAGAGTGGAGGCGCGTGACAACGCATGCAAATGAGACAAAGACGGTGACCGCCAGGGTTAGGTCACGCTTGAAGAGACGGTCCAGATCCACTGGTCACCGGTCGAAACTGTGACGGTGGCCGGTGAGAAGGCGGCGACTGGTTCAGACGAGGCAGTGGTTCCCAGGAGACTTGTCTCTTTGATTCTGGGTGCTGAGATTTAAGAATAAGAGAAAATGAATCTTATGAAATTTTTAGGGGCTGCCGGCGGCCATGACGGCCAGCCGCCGGCAGACAGCAAAGACCACCGGAAGATATCAGAAAACTTGCTCTGATACCATGTTAAATATAGTGAAAATTATTTATGGGATTAATCTCCCTTGTGTTAAACACACATAGGGTTTTCTATTTATAATAGAAGAAATATGGGCTAAGCCCAAAATACAAATAAGAAATAATAACAAACTAACTTAAAGATAAAAGATAAAGATAAAAGATATAATATTTCTAACAGTTACAAGGTAGGAAAATTTATCATTACTTACAATATTGGGTTTAGAGCATTTAATTCCATGTGCAAAAGCAGAAATGTATAATGCCGCACCACATAGACCACTAGGTTCCTCCCTGTTTTCTAACATTAGCAATTCAACATCCTCGTAATAAAAAAAGTTTATATTCCACACATCCCAAATTAAGGCTTCCTTTGTCCAAACTAAAAACATAACTAAGAACAATGCTAGAACAAGGTTAAGATACCTGCATCCAGTCTCGTTTCATACTTGCAACAATGGTCAGAGCAGTATCAGAGACCGCCTTACTCCCTCGCTTAATCAAATCTACATGACATGACATTAATCTATTATTTCTCCTAGGTCAAAGAAAATAAACTGGATAAAATTTAAAATAAAAAATATATTAAACCAAACCAGGTTAACTTTTGCCAAAAGAATGATGAATACACTTTTGCACTAAAAGATACAAGTTTGATCATCTGAATTACTTATACTTTTATTAACAGAAGAAAAAAAACATATAAAATATTGAAGGAAATTCTCATTCCATATCAGGAATTTAATTTCATGTTCAAATAAACATAAACCAACAAATAATTCCCTTCTATATTCTCAATTTATTTATTGCTATCATAGGTCCAGAGGAATCTTTGAAGGTTAGAATATGAGAAAGGAACAAGAATAAAGTCTTGCAAGTGAACACTATCAAAGAATACAAAGGAGAGTTTTTATTTGCTAACAATCATAAAGCTTAAAATGCTTTAGCGGGAAGTACATCATTACAGGGTGTGTGGGATTCGTGCATCATGCACCAAAAATGCATTTAATCTTCATCCCTATTAATGTCCAGAAAGTCGCACCACTCATTATAATCAGAGAGATAGTCTCCACTAGGTCTATAAAGAGTTCTCATTTTCTAAATTCTCTCTAAAACGATTTGTTTTCTCTCTCTCTCTCTTAAAATTCACCACACACAACCAACAAAATGTTTTAGTTATCCGCTTATACAAACTGAGCTGAAAAGAAAACACTCACTTTTAGTATATCTATGAATAAAAAGGCTTGGATCAATAGGCTTTTGAACAATTGGGTGCTCTCCAAGACTCAGCACTTCACAAAGCTGCAAGAAAACTGATCCTAGACCATAACTGCACATCCAATACGTGAATAGAAGCAAAGCAACAATCAGAAACACAAAAAACAGGGATACATTGACAAAACATTAACTAAAATATGGGAGAAATATAACCAGTAGACTCCAATAACAAAGAAAACCATACTCACACATCTATTCTTAAATAATTTGAAAAATCAATAAGAAGGTACGGCTTGTTGTTGTGCCTGCAAGAAAAGGAAAAACAATTTCAGCACAAAAAAAAAAATGTTGCAATACGACCAGTATAGTAGACTCATTATGCTAAATCAAAGGTGAAAAGTACAATCCATTGAACTCATTGCTCTTCAACCACAGTCGTAGAGCACTACTCTCTACCAATTAAATGCTCATAAACAAACATCATTAACACAGTATAGAACTCATGCCGAATTAGAACTCATACCGAAATGCAATATAGAGACAAGCAGCCTGTACTTGCTCTGATTTACGAGTGAAGTTTTGATGAAGCGCCATCTTCAATAGGAAAAGTCAATGATTAGTTAAATGAAAAAAATTATTTTTCAAAAGTGTATCAAAAAATAAAAGCAAGTTTAAAATGAGTTTGGTCGAAAATGTGACATACGTTATAAAAGGTCAGTGCTTGGTCAGCCATATGTTCATCCTGAACTCCAAGGCCAGAACTTAGAACTTTAATCTCTTCATGAGCTGTGAACTCAAAAAGAAATTGGCACATAGGAATACAAATAATCACAAGCATGAAATTATTAACAGTAATCAAACTCATAATCATATAACACAAGCACTAAGAAAAACTATCCAAATTTCTCTTCTAGACATGGTTTTCCCATAACGGTCCACAATCAATTGATTGCATTGGCTGTGTGAACATAAAAAATACTAGATTTTTTTATCATTGAATAAATATTAAACATTAAATTAAAATTTATTATTGGACTGCAACTTTGAAAGGATTGAGGAGCAACCAGAAGAAAATAGCAGAACTGGACAGATTTAGGACCAACATAGCAATATGTTTGATAATTCGCCAATTTGAGATGCAATATTTTATGCAAATCAGAGGATTAATAAATCAAAATACAGCGTGAGACACTGAGATTTAAGAAAGGCATACCTCTATCTAAAGTCCTTTGACGTGATTGGAGAAATCGCTTTGAAGTGTTCTTACATAATTACCTGATAATTTACTCTACAGACACAAATCAGGAATCCATGAGAAACAAAAACAAGTGTAGAATTACAGGTAAAACAATTGCTCGTGGTTAAAAAAATTAAACTTGAATATCCCAGAAACTGCAGTTCTACTACTTGTATGATTAATGTCTTCTATGATGCTCTCCATTGATTGAAGAAGCAAATAATGGATGCACCACAACAATATTTTTGGCACGTTTGATAAAAGTGCTACATGTGACCTTATGAGAGTTTAGATCCTCTACTTTTCCTTAAGATAACGACAGGGTCACACCTGCAATAGAAAAAAAAAGGACACTTGCAGGGTTGGAATATAGAACTGCACGGCAGGATCCACCTGCTTTTCCTTTCTCTCACAAACCAAACTTGCAGTCAAACTTAAAACTCAAGCAATCTAAATCCCTATCAGTTCTTAATAAAAATAGCTCAAGCCTCTTTCTCTGTAACATGATGTTGTAATTTAAGTGGGTCAATCGTAAAATTGTCTGCCCAAAAAACCGCAATAGCCTGTCAAGCTTCAATTAGCTGCCCTGCCGCATTCTTGACAAATGTAGGCTCCTCAGTAAAAAAGTAATCTTCCAACACCTTCCCACAGATTACACAACATCTGAGAAGCAAAACTAATAAAAGAAAATAAACATTCAATAACACCGGAGGTTTCCTCTACACATTCCTAGATCAATAATTAAATTAAATAAAATATACAGTTCCAAATTCAATATGCATAGCATAATGCACAAATTTTACTAGAAAAAAGAAATTCCGAGAATTAGTGTGAAAGAACCAAAGATACTCACAAGAAACCATCATCCATTCTCTCCCCAGCTACATCTTTGGCACAGTGACTGCAGTACACCATTGTGGTTGATACAGATCTGCAAAGTCAGTGAGATGAAGGCATTGAAAATGATAGTAAAACTGAAGAGAAATAAGAGGGAGTTGAAATGTTTTAGAGGATTGGAATAAAAGTTGAATTCAATAAGGGTTTATCATTTAGGGCGAAAGGTGGCAAAATCTGCCAAATAAATAAATTAGTAATTAAAAGTTAAAGAATTAAAATAATCAAAAATTACCTCACTCGTAAATCAGTTGATAGAAACTATTCTATCTAAATCAGAGATTTTAATCAACGAGTGGAAACTGTTTTAATTTAATTACGTCCTAATCCTGGAGAGTATAGCTTGCTGTATGATTACTTCATTAATGCAACAAAAGGAAGAAGTAAAGAGTTTTAGGCTTTCTTATGCTCTAATACAAAGTCATTTTTCACCAGCCCAACTTCATTCCTAGCAAATATTACCTGAGCATGCAATGATTGTGTTTCAGGGCCAAATTTTATTTATATGACAAATTGCAATGTTATGGTGATGGTAGTGAGTATCGTACCCGACACGATACGATTCTCCTCCACGATACGAATCGCTTGAAAACTATCATCTGGATCGCATGAATCGACACGATACGTCAAATTGGAACAGTTCAAAAACTGGGAGGAAAATTGAGTGAGTGAGAGTTCATGACACTAGTAAGCTTTAAACTGCGGTCACATATTTTAATTATGAAGGCAATATCGCGAACACTACAAATTAAACTTATTATTTGAAACATATTTTATCTTTGATAACAGTTATTCCAAGAAATATCGTGATATTGTAAATTTATTAAATTATGAAGATATGTATCACAAGTTTACCGGATAATCCGGTCCAATGTTTATGGACAATAATATATCTTCTAATTAGAATTAATTTTCAACACAATTATAACTGTATTTAAACATGTTATATGTACAGAATAAATATCTACACGTATCACTAAAAATCATAATTCATATGAATTATATTTTAATTCTAGGATAAACAATTTGTGTTACTCTTAATAGTAAACAATGTAATATACAAAAAGATTTAGAATATAAAATATTAAAAATAAGGTTAAATTAGTTATTTGATTCCGGTTTTTGTCAGAGATAATTTAAGTAGATCTTCTCAATTATTTATTTTTCTCAATTAACTCTTATTTTTAGAAAAATTAATTTAATTATGTTGTTTTTATTATATATGTACTATCACCGTCAAATAATTACCAAGTGTCACTCAATAATCTTTTTTTTGTCAATGTGTTAAATCAATATTATGTTAAGTGGCACTATCAGTGTCATGCATTAATTTCAGTATTAAGATTGTATATTCAATTTATTTTCTATATTTTTTATATTCAATTCAATCTCAATCTTTTTAAAAAATTAAATAATATTATCTCTTTTTAAATTTAGAGTAAATTTATTTTTAATATAAATGTCATACTTATATTTTTACTAAAATTGATATTTTTATTAAAGATTTTAAAAGTATTTTTAAACGGACTCTAATTATATTATTAAATTTTATTTAAATAAATTGTTTTTAAACAATATTTTATTAATTAAAAAGGATATGATTATAAACATAAAATGGCTAAATATATATTTTCAAATTTTTGAGTTAGAAGTTCAACCATTTAATTTCAATAATTAAATAATTAGAAAAAGACTAAAGTATTTTTTTTCTAGATTTTTATTAAGAATATCAAAACGAGTTGGGCTCAACGGATCGACCCCCCAACCCGACAAAAAAAAGGTAGGTTGGGTCACATATTTGAACCAGTAACCTCAAAGTAGCCGACCTGCCTCTGATCCTCTAACTCATTTGATGACAATGCAAGCCAACTTGCAGTCAATTTGCAACCCGTTTTAAATGTGTTATTTTTTTCTTTATTCATTTACCAAAGACCTACAAATAAAAACAGAACAACACTCGTCTTTCCATCTTGAAACTCAACGGCGAGACTCCTTATTAGTTAGGCTCTCTTACGACGACATAGGTCACCCACGGTAGCGAAGTTCACGCATAATGGCCACAAGTTCGTTTTTCTTCTTTGATTCATTTTCTAAGCTTCTTCTTCGTACTACAAGATTTGATGGCCCATTCTTCAAGTTGTAGGCACCAAGCAAGAAAGATTGTCCAAGGGGAAGCAAATGAAATTGAACCAAAGTAAGAAGAAATATATGAAATTTTAAACGATGAAAACACAAGACATTAAGGAAAAACAACAATACACAACACGGAAATATAAGGGAAACAATATACTAAACTCTTGAAGACCAAGATTATCAAAGCTCTTGACACCCAATAATTCTCATCCTCCAAGCTATAGGCGCCAAACAAGTAGGAAGGTCTGAGGTGGGTGCAAAAGCTATGATAAAAAAAGGTGTGTTGTGGTTCGATAATGGTGATGTTTGGGTGCTCTCTAGAGAGATTCAGTTAACTCTCAAGGAAGAGTGACTAAAGGAAACCAAAATGTGAGCTCTAGCCTAAGGGACTTTTGGAGATAAGTAGAATGACATAAATTTGGTAGCATTCATTTACTAATCTCAAAAGGTAGTTTTAACAATGTGAGAGGGCATCTACTTATATCCTAAGAAATCCTAGATATATCTCACAAAAAGGAGAGAAAAACCCTAATTTACTTTAGCTTGGAGGTTAAGAGAGAGTCAAGTGTTAAAGGTGACTTGCCAAGTGGCAAGAGCATCATGCACCAAAGGTGCAAAAGACCATCACACCTTCACACTTAAAGAGTAAGTTAGGCATATATGTAGGGTTGACTCCTTTAGTTCACAACCCTAGACCTAAAACACTACATTACTATCCCAAGGCCCAAAGAAAATCCTATATCATTGGCCCATAATACAAGGCCCAAAAGAAAAATACTCTATTAATTATAATAAATCATTGGCCCAAGAGAATAAGAGCTTGGGTCCACTTATCTCAAATGAAGCTCACTCTTCTTGTTTGTGTTTCGCCATGGCTCTAATGTTTGGTCCTTGGCTAGGGGGTTTATCATCATCCCCTCCTTCTTGAAAATGATTTGTCCTCAAATCTTCATGTTTCTTCATGACAACGTCCCTCTTTCTTTTGGTTATGTTTGGTCTTCTTCCTCCCAGATCAAAGACCTTCTTATAATAAACAAAAGACAAGATAATTGTTGGATGAACAATTATCCAAAGCATGTAACTCCTAATGATCATACACCTTTTATCAAGTGAATAATAATGGTACTTGTGTTTAGGAGCGTTTTCTTTTAATTCCTTGTTTGCCTTATGCAAGACCCGGAAAAAGTAGGGGTCTTAAAAAGAAAGTTTTGTTAAAACTTGAGTATGTTTCTTTTAAGAGTTGATATGTCTACTAAGGTGTTGTGTGTTTACATATTTGTTAGAACATAATTATGTTACTTCTTGGATGCTATTTTAATAAAAGTGCAACACATGTTTTGGTATGTTTGTTGGATTGTGATATATGTGTGTTTGTTTGATATTAGAAGTGTTTACTAGAATTAAATGAATGTGAGTTCAAATCATAAAGAGAAAACTTTAAGAGAAACTTATATTTTTTATTTATATTTTGTCTAGGAGCAAAAGGGTTTTTTTATTCTTATTAATTCGGTGCATAAATTAAATAAGGGGGTGTGGGAACTAAAGAGTCCATGTGACATTAAAATCTGAAACATGATGAGAGGGTAACGTGACAGTGAGAAAAAAATAATTGAGATGGATTTGGATTTAAAAATCAATTGTGATATTAGAATAAGAGATATGATTGGGTGAGTTTCTAGATTTGAAACATATTTTTTCTAAAAGATAGAGTTAGGGCTACAAAATAAAAAGGAGAGAATAAGAGAGAGAGAGAGAGCTTTTGAAAAACCTAAACCCTACATGAAAGGATAGAAGAGAGAGAGAGAGAGATATATAAGGAGAGAAGGACGTTTTATGGGAGAGAAGAAAATGAGCTACAGAAAATCTTAGTGCAAAGGAAGATATGTGATGTTTTGGGGTTGTAAATAAAGTCCTAGTATTGGCCGAGATATGGGGAAACATACCTTTGTTTGTGTGTCATTGTATGTTATATGTTTTTTATTATCTTGATTGATAATCCTTGCTTCGATGTATGTGTAGATGATTATGATTATGATTATCTTTGGTTATTGTTAGATAAGGGTTTCTGTATGCATGGTGATAGGGTTTATATTGTATTTGTGTTGGGTTTTCCCTATGAATATATGTATGATTTTGTTGAGTTATCCCATAATAGAGTTTGATGCTAAAGAGGAACAAAGTTATGATACTTGGGGTTTTTACCATGCAAATACATGATATAAAGATAGTATGATAATCATATGTAAAATATTGGGTTTGGTTGGGTTATGATTTGCATAATGATGGTTTTTGGATGATCCAAGTGATGTAATGTATGTATTAAGGTCTGTTCATAAAGATATGTGAGGCTTGAATGCATGCATGATGTTTTGGGAGTTTCCCTCGTGATCTAGGGTTGATGTACGCGTGTTTTGAACACTTGAATTTTATCCAGTATGTGTTTCGATTTGGCAATAATCGATTATCATTAGTCATAATCGATTATTTTCGTATTAATTTTGAGTTTTGTTCAAGAATAATCAATTATCTAAGATTATAATCGATTATCTTTTCATGTGCGATGAATATGGGAATTTGATGTGTTAAAGCCATTGAAATAATCGATTATCTTAAGAGATAATCGATTATCACATTATGTTTTGTGTAATTGTGAACTTTATGGGAATAATTGATTATCACCAATGCACTTTTGTTAAAAGTGATGAATTTGAAGAATGGACGTGAACCAAGCTTGAGGAGTTGTAAAACGTGATAATAATCAGAAAATAAGATTAGTGGCTATGTTTAGATGTCAGATTTGACTTTTGAATTGGTGATGGAGCATGAGTGGATGATGGAATGCACAAGGGTGTGTGTGGTTGATCAATGAGCATGAGACATGAGAGATTAGTTTACTTGTTGTACCTAGTAAATCCTGAGACTATTTACGGATAGGGACTTCTTTTGACATTGGTTGTTGAAAAAGGAGTGACTTTCTTTGGCACTGGTTGTTGAAAAGGGAATGATGTTCTCTTTGACAAATAGTTGTAGAAAAGTGAATAGTAATCGAGTGTTGAATCTTCTTTGATGAGGGAGATATGTTACACCTTGTGTGATATAGGAGCAAGTCCAAAGCCAAAAGAGGGATGACTCGAGTATGCCTATAGGGGAGGCTATAGGTGGGCCTATAGGGGAGACTACATGTGGGTGAAGTAGGATGCATTAGTAGGTGTGGAGTTCATGGTTTAGTGTTGCTCATTGTGTTGTTCATGATTGAGATAATCATGGTATTAAAGATGTTCTTGGTTATGCTATGTGGATAGTGGTGTTACTATAATGGTTATAGTAAGTAGTTAACATAGGTGCTAATGAGTGGATAGACCAAGGGTCTAGGTGTAAGATTTTGGAGATGACATCAATGGTTAAAGATCGAGGATCGATGATCAATGATCTAGTAATTCATAATTATTGAATTGTTTGTGTTAAAGGATTAGGAATTCTATTGTTAATACTTCTATGTATGCAGTGTCTGACTATTGTTGATATAATCAATATGTGTATATCTTGTTTTTATAATTATTTTACCGGTAGCTTACCCCATACCTATTTATGTTGTATGTTGTGAATGAAATTATCGGCGATGATCATATAATACATTATAGTGAGAAGATGATATTATAGATGTTTCAGAGGTATGATATATTCGTGAGACGACGAGGGAAAAAATGGAGCTTCTTCAAGAAGTTCTTTTGGTATAGACTTTCAAAACAATATAATTGTAGTTGTGTTATTTCCTTAGTCATTTTAATTACTTTTGGAATAATGTAATTGAAAAAAGATTTTGAAACTATTATGTTTTGAATAAATTATGCATGTTTAAAAGTTAAGGTTTGAAAAATACTGTTTCGGTAGAGATTTTTAGGACCAAGAGACTAACATTTTTGACATGGCTTTGCTGCTTTCCAATGCTTGAGTTGAGTGTGCCGCTCGATTGGACTCTGGATGCAGTTCGGTTGAACTCTGGATGTTGTTTGGTTGTACTCCTGATGGGGGGAGGTACCTGCAAAATGCACTCCAACGCTCAAGTTAGGAGCGGTTTTATGAACTGTTTATCACAGTTTAATATTTAAGTTCTGATCGGACGTAAGTAGAACGTAGTGGAGTCTTAGTTAAACGCGTGTAGAATGTAAGTGGAACGTACCTGACTTTTGGCCCTCTCATTGTATTTATAAGTGTTTCATAGACCAAATAACAACATCGGTGTTGCGGATGGACCGAACGACCATGAGTGGATAGACCAAACGGTCCTCAGTGTATACCACACATATGCCCCCCAAGTCCGAGTTAACCGTTTGGCTTTAGCCAAGGTTAAGTATAGGACTTATATGAGCTTGGGAAAGGTCGTCCTCGTTCTATTGGGGAGGTTGTTCTGATTGTCGTTGCTCGTCTCTGACCGAATGGTGGACTTTAGGAGTTCCCTTTTGAACTTGTTACTAGGTCGAGCGGCTTATGATGAGAGTTCTTTTTACAACTTTTTCCCACGTTGACTAACAACTTTGATAGCATTTTGTTTATCTACACTATGAAGCCGACTGGCTGAATACATTTTAGGGCGAATGGCCGAATATCTATGAGGCCGAATGGCCGAATATCTATGAGGCCGAATGGCCGAATATCTGTGAGGTCGAATGGTCAAGTACTTGCGAGGTCGAATGGCCGAGCACCTTTGACGCCTATTGGCTGAATACATGTGAGGAGGCCGAATGGTCGAATGCTTGTGACCGCTCAGCTTAGGACGAGAGTGAGAGTTCACGAAGAACGTTCCTCAACACTCGGTTTAAACCAAGAGTTTTTTGGATAACTTCCCTGGGTTTTGTTTACAAGAGTGACAGTTCGTTGAGAACTTTTATCACCACTCGGTTTGAACCAGGAGTTTTTCGGATAACGTCCCTAGGTTTTATTTACCAGAGTGAGAGTTCGTTGAGAACTTTTATCACCGCTCGGTTTGGACCAGGAGATTTTCGAATAACGTCCCTGGGTTTTGTTTACGAAAGTGACAGTTCGTTGAGAATTTTTATCACTGCTCGGTTTGGAACGAGAGCTTTTCGGATAACGTCCTTGGGTTTTGTTTACGAGAGTGACAGTTCGTTGAGAACTTTTATCACCGCTCAATTTCGACCAAGAGTTTTTTGGATAACGTTCTTGGGTTTTGTTTACGAGAGTGACAGTTCGTTGATAACTTTTATCATCGTTCGGTTTGGACCAGGAGTTTTTCGGATAACGTCCCTATGTTTTGTTTATGAGAGTAAAAGTTCGTTGAGAACTCTTATCACCGCTCAGTTTGGACCAAGAGTTTTTCAAATAACGTCCCTTGGTTTTGTTTACGAGAGTGACAGTTTGTTGAGAACTTTTATCACCACTCAGTTTTGACCAGAAGTTTTTCAGATAACGTCCCTGGGTTTTGTTTACGAGAGTGACAGTTCGTTGAGAACTTTTATCACCGCTCGGTTTGGACTAGGGGTTTTTCGGATAACGTCCCTAGGTTTTGTGAGATGGTCCAAACGGTAAGTTCCAGATTGGCCAACTGATTTGTGTGCAAGATCCTGTCATCTGCATTAAAGAAATATAACAACTGGAATTGTACATTGTGAGGAAAAGAGTAGCCAGACAAACCAACGCATTTATAAGGTTATTGAATTAATATTGAACGACCAATCAAGTAAGCCTGCTCAGTCTTCGGTTGAATGTTTTTAGACCAAAATGAAGACTCCATATTAGGATGTGTCATGGCCAGGATGTAATTGCTTTAGTGCTTTGTGTCTGCAAAACAGATGAAGAGGTTGACCGTACTAACATTAATATGCACCGGTCGGGATGCGCTCACACGAGAGCCAAGTCATATGGATAAGAGCGATCGATATGATGGCTTGCTGACATTTGGAAGCAATAGAAAAGCGCATAAAGCCTATGAGGCCGAATGACCGAATGTTTGAATACTTGAGGCCTTGGAAAGCCGAACAATCGAGGCCAAGTAGCCGAATACCTGTGAGGCCGAATGGCTGAATGTTTATGAAGCCGAATGGTTGAATGCCTGTGAGGTCGAATGGTCGAATACCTGTAGGAATGAATTGTCGAATGCTTGAACATTTGAGGTCGTGAGAGGTCGAGCAGTTAAGGTCGAATGACCGAATACTCTTGAGGCCGAATTGTCGAACGCTTGAACGTTGGACACTTGGCGCCAAATTTGGCTAAGTATTTGAGGCCATGAAAGGCCAAACATTCAAGGTCGGATGGCTAAATACCTTTGAGGTCCAATGGTTGAATGGTTGTAAATTCGTAGAAGCTTGTTGACGTTAATGGTTTCTTCTATCAGGATCAATATGTAGGGGTGTGGTTGACATGATGATGTTGAGACTGCGTCCTTGTCTGGTTCCTTGTGGTTACAGGGAATGCCCCTCAGCCCCACGGTGAGTGCCAAAAATGTTTCGGTAGGGATTTTTAGGACCGAGAGACTAACCTTTTTTATGTGGCTTTGCTGCTTTCGATTGCTTGAGTTACGTGTGTCGCTCGGTTGGACTCTGGATGTCGTTTGGTTGTTCTCCTGATGGGGGGAGGTACCTGCAAAAGGCATTCAAACGCTCAAGTTATGAGCGGTTTTATGAACTGTTTATCATAGTTTGATATTTAAGTCCCGATCAGACGTAAGTAGAACGTAGCAGAGTCTTAGTTAAACGTGTGTAGAATGTAAGTGGAACGTACCTGGCTTTTGGCTCTGTCATTGTATTTATAAGTATTTCATAGACCAAATAACAACAAACTTACCTGAAGATTCAGTTAGTTACTCAAAAACGGCTTATCAATATCTCTAATCAGATATCTTTGGTTATTTTACCGTTTGTTGGACTTTTGGCCCAATAATGATAATAACTTAAATGCTGACCCAATAATGGCCCAACATTGGTGTTGCGGATGGAAAGAACGACCATGAGTGGATATACCGAACGGTCCTGGGTGTATACCTTACACATACATTTATGCGTTAGTAAATATTCAGTTTTTGTAAACCCGTGGCATCCCAAAATTTTAGGGCGCTACACCTTGTGTTGAATCCATGTAATTTTGGAGTGACTTCCTTTTACAACACACGGTTTATTATGGTCTTGTTTTTATTCTTAAGATGAATGAAAAAGGACCTATGTTGGCTTTATACACAAGCTTTTTGCCCTTAAAATGATAGTTTTTATTCTTAAGATGAATGAAAAAGGACCTATTTATATGCTGAACTTTTATTTTCAACGAAAAAAATCAAAGTGCAATTTGTAATAAAAAAAATTAAGGGTAAAGCTAAAATCTATAAAATTGTAAAAAATAAATCATTGTTTTGAGTTGATAAAACTTTTCATAAATATTTATAAAAGAAAAAGATAATATATATTTTTCTTAAGTTCAAATTAATTTACGTACATTAAAATTAAAAAAAATTAATTTAATTTTTTTATGAGTTAAATATGTTTTTAGTTTCTAAAACTATGAAATTGATTTTCGTCTTTCTTATGTTTATTTTCATCCTTTTAATTTTGAAACTCCGTGTGTCATGTTGCTTTTTTCCTTGTTTTTATCCTTATGAGTCACTTCTACCTTCACCTCCTTCGTCTCCACCCCCACGTCTTATGCTACTTTCCTTCGTTACTGTGTCATGTTGCTTTTTCTTCTTCTTTTTATCATCTGTCACTCCATCGTCACCTCCACCTTCACCTCCTTCATCTCTACCCGCACCTTCACCTCCTTCGTCTCTACCCCAGCGACTTTTCGATTTCTCTTCAACATGTTCACTTTTTTCTTCTTCTTTTGTTAGTTGCAGTGGAAATATGTATTGCTTTTTATTTTTTTGGAAAAATAAAGCTGTTTTGGATTTTCTGAAGCTTCTTGTTTTTATTTGAGGATTGAGTTTAGGTTGGCAAGGGCTTGATAACGGCTTACACAAATTCAGTTAAAGTGATCTTTTGTAATGGCGCGGTGGAGAGGATTCTCAAGAGTAGCTGCAACTTTTTAAAGATTGACACGTTTAAAAAAATAAGTGACTTGACTGTCGTAAAGTCGTTCAATTTTAAAGACTAAAGAGTTTTAAAATTAAGAGATGAAATGAACAAATTTTGAAGAGAAACGAAATCCAAAATCACTTAAAATTAGATATTAAAAACATATTTAACCTTTTTTTATATATAAAATTTGATTGTATTATTTTTCTGAGAAACGTTTATAAAAGAATTTAATCAAATGATGGCTTTACGACACGCAAAGATCCAAACATTAAAAATGCCCTCATGCATGTTATAATGATACAGATTCTAGGAATGTTGAAAATGTATATTAAACTTCGTGATGATTATTTTCACCATTATTACGTAGTCATGGTTTTGATAAAAGAAATTAATTTAAGCACATAAAACTCAAAGTTGAAATGACAAAAAGAAAGTGATCGATTATATTATAACCAAAATTTGAGTAGTCTTTACAAGTGATAAAAATGAAAGAAAATGATATGGTTATTACCTGCACTGTTGTTTGTGAAAGAATTTATCAGAGAGAAGTTTTGTTAGGAAATTTTTCAGCCTTCTTGAAGCTGGACCAGGGTTAAGCACACCATAATTCTCAGTTCTCAAAGCTGAGCATGCTCTGTGTTTTCCACCCTGAGAGCACCACCCTCCAAAGGAAAATTGTCCATGGTACCTCTTCAGAAGATCCCTATCAATTTTATCAAGAACGGGATCATTTCTCTTGAATTTTCTGGCAAATGGACGGCTACTAAGAACCATTTTTCTGTAGTCCTTGAGTCCCAGAGACCTAGGGTGTTGTTTTGGAGGGTTGTCCCAAGTAATGTAGTGAAGATCATGGTTGACAGTTGTGTTCTTGTAGTCTTCAGAGTTGCATATAACCGTTTGGAAATATCCTTCTGGGGATGACACAAAGTTGGTGTAGTAGAGGAGCAGGGTCCTTGGCAAATTTTCCCACCCCACTATGCAATATTCTGCAAAAGATCTTGACAGTATTGTCCAAGCTGAACCTGATGAATTTTGGGGACATTCAGAATCATATAATGTTAGCTCATGAAAATTTTTAATATTCTGTTCATAATCTAAGTATAAGAATGATGTCAATAGGCCTTAATGTTGTATCTCCCCCAATGAATTATCCCTCAGATTGTGTCATGCATGTTTAGAGGTCTAATTAACACAATCTAATTATCTAAATACCTTTAGGGTTCACTTGAATCATTACATTAAACACACCAGTTAATGTGATTTTTTATACAAATGTTGGCATGTTTTGTTCTATGTTGAGAAATTGATTCTGGGTCTAAACCGTGTGTGTGTGTGTGAAATTGAGACTGACAGTCTTGAAAAGATATACAAAGCACAAAAAAGTGGAAAGATGCTATTAATGAAGACACACATCCACCGTCTAAGCACTTACTATCCTGCACCAGCAAGGAATCACATGCATTGCTAGAATCGTCAACTTTTGACACTTGTATTTTCCACAAAATACAATCTAATTTCAAAATTTCATCGAATCTCTCTGCATAAAACGACAAAGTCTACATGGTATAATCCTTGCAATTCTGTTATATAATACCCTTCTAAACTCATGTTATATAATACCATGGTGATTTGTAATTAGTGGAAACTGACACTTGCTTTCCAAGACCCTTTATTCAATTTGATAATTTAGAAATTTTTCTTTTTTCATGTTCACCAAAATTCATAGGCATGTGAGAATTAATCAGAATGGTCTGATGGCTAAAGAAGAGGTTGTGGAGTTTCACTCATCTGACATTGGTAGGTAAAGTTTTTGAAGCCACATTAACATCAATGCCAATCCACCACCAACCATTCAATTACCTTCCGTGACTTTTGAGCTATAATTTGAAAAGGACATTTTTCTAGCACCACAACATTGATAATTGTTTAGTCTTAAATCTCTAGATCCAACCATAAAATATAGTTCTGGTTGCTTACATGTTCAGAAGTTTGGTTTGCGTTACTTCATAAACTTGACCTTTTACCATATGAAAAAGGCACTTTATCTAAAAATGTTCTAATCCAAGAAGAATTCTATTAGCTATTAGCTGAGTAGTACATATATTAAATACTAATCTACACCAATCAGTAATTACACTAGGGGGGAATATAAAACTGAGATAAGATCTCATATAAAGTTGAAATTTTGGCAGTGACGACAACAATAAATTATGACATTGATGTGTGCACCATATTTTATGGGACAACGCATGGTCACTGTACACATACTTTCAGAGTATCACATGGTCCGCATACCAAGAGAAAATGTCTAATAATACATACACATGCGTGTGATGAAGGGAATCACAGAAGATAAACTTAAACTTGTGTACACGCAACTACCATAACAGCACTAGAACAAAGAGATTAGGGAGAAAATAATACCTGTGTAGAGCTTAAAAGATGTTGGTAGACTCCTCTGCTTAATAACCCACCAAATTTCTGATTTATTCAGGCTATAAAGCCCCGGATCTATTATCATTGGCTTCCCTCTCTTATTCCTAAAATGGGGTATTTAGAACATTAAGATCATAACTTTGAACAAATTATAAGGCTTAAAGTAGAAAAATCAAATAAAGGAGCAATGCCACTAACAGTTTCCAACCCAGTTGACTGCTATGCTGTATGAAATTGATATCCCTTCTTGGCAACTCAGAAAACACTTGGATCAGATCTGAAAGATTAAAATGGTTCACACACACCAATCAACACTAGTAAGATAGTTGCAAATAGTTAAAGAAAGTGAGTGGCGAAAATAATCAGACAAAACATAAATGTTGTTTCTCATATGTTTCTGGTGTTCTTTGAGACACTCATGTAGTTCAATTGGATAATCCTAATGGAATAGCATAAGGCCACTCACCATACCATCTTGTGTAACTAAAGGATAATCAGATGCACTAAGATTAATAAACCAGTCCCATTGGCAGGTCCTAAGAAGCATTGCCATGGCATGGAGAGTGGTAGCAAGCATGGTTGGTCCTCTATAGGTGACCAAATTAGGCTTTCCCACAACCCAAACGTTCCCCACTTGACCAAAAACAGGATCACTAGCCACATATTCTGCCACTTCCCTGTGTTCAGCCTCTGGAGCCCCATAATCCACATGAATCAGATAGTAGTTCCCTGGATGATACAGCACCCTCATCAACCTTTTGAGCTTCCCAACATCTCCTTTTGATGCAGAGATCAAGTAAGCAAAAGTAACCGGATAGGCCTGGCTGTTCTTTGGGACACTCATGTAGTTCACAGCAGACCTGAGGCTGGAGAGTTGTATGGTCAATCTTGTGGGAATGAAGATGAGAAAGAACAAGATTGAGGATACCATGAAGGAAGCCATGAAGATTTTGAGCCCCATTTGGGAGAAAAGTGCAAAGAGAACATAAAAATTGAAAATTGTGTGAGAAAGATAAGGTGGGAGGAGAAGCTAAGTACATAAGAGGGAAAGAGGTTGTTCAGTGGTTAATGTTGTTGGATGGTGAAGACATCATAATATGGGTGGAATTTGTGAAACTAGGAATAGTGTGGTTTACATCACATATTCTGGTTCCTTTCTTCCAACTCAAGGCCACCGTTTGTCAGTGAATTGTCGGTTGAGATTACAAAAAGTGGATTCCAGTGAGAGATCACTTTACACTTTACACTTTACACTTAGAATAAAAGAAAGAACATAACCCAAACATGTTGTATGCAATATTTTACCATGTAACACTGTTAATGTAAAAGATAAACATATCCTTTTCGATGAACTACACGTGTTAATGTGTTAGTGGGAGACAAGTCTACATGTCGAATAGGTCAGATTTAGAATGCCATTATTGCCTAATCTACATGGCTAAGCTTTGTCATGCGTTAGCAAAAACGGAAAATACATTTGTAGTGAAATGATTTGCTTAACAACATTGTTTAATGTGTTGTCTAAATTGATCATATGTACTTTTTATGTGTTTAAACTGCTACGGATTCCACAAGGCAAATACGTTGCATATTGGTTAGCGAAAGAGGAAGCAAGATCTACTACTTCTCCGTTATTTCTTCTAAATTTGTGTCCATCAGGTGTTTGTTCAATTGTGCTAGCTGAAGCTATGGGCGCATATTTTATTTAATGTTTTTTTCTTATTAATTTAAACGTTTCATTGTTTTATTTTTAAAATTTAAAATAAATATATTAATTTTAATTTTAAATTAGTATTTTTATTTAAAGTAAATTATGAAATTAAGAATAAAAAGACTGTACAAAATCAATAAAAGTGTTTAACATCTAAACAAAATAGATTTGATAAAATGATAATTAATTTTGAACAAGTACACTTAACTTGGTAAGGTAAAGAAGTATTTATTTATGAAAGATGATGTTATAAGTTGGCCTTCTATATTGTATTTTACTTTGTATACCAATTTCAAGAGGGGTGAGTGGGTTAAAATATGACCTTTAAAAATTAAAAAGAAATTCGTAAACTATTATTCATAAGAGTAATCAAATGTAGCAGTCAATGAGTACTAAGAAGAATAAAAAATTCAAGACAATTAGATAAGATAAATCACACATACACAAATTTTTATATGGGTTCAATTCTTTTTAAATATATATCCAAATAATCCTGACAATCTTAACAAAAATTTTCACTAATAATTTTGAATTATCCAATTATAATAACTTTTATGTAACTAAAACAATAAATATAAACTACTTCTTGAAATACTCTTAAAAAGGATTTACAAAAATAATAAAAATACTCAATTATTATACACACATAAGACTGATGCAAAGTTATCAATACAATTTACAAAAGAAAAGGAGAAATTAGTCATTGTTTCAACAAGGACATAAATGACTATTACGTATAAAACAATATTTATTCTAAATAGGTTTAATATCAATTTTGGTCCCTTATTTTATTAGTTGTATTCAAAATAGTCCTTCTATTTTTGAATTGTTTAGAGTGATCTCATTTTTTTGTAAAAACGGATTAAGTTGGTCATTTTTGCTGACAGAGTAAAAAACATTAATGGTGTAATGTTTACCTAACTAAAAGTGAATAACCTGTCTAGTTATTCATTAAGTGGCAAGTTTCGTCATCTATTAATTTCCCTTTTGTTAGTTCAAATTTCAAAGGGTACTTTACTCTTTACCTTAATCAGAGTTTTAGAAACTCTTGGCTTCCATTTTTGGGACTTCCTTTTTCTCGAACAAATCCAACAACATGGGTTCCTCATCGCGCAAGGAGACACCCTCCTCCTTCCTCTCCTCTGTTTCTGGGTTGGCATTGCAGGAACCTTTCTTCTTTCCTTCTTCTTGTTTTGGTTTTGTTCGTATTAGGGATCCGAATTGGGGTTCTATTTTTGGGACTTTGATCTCGCGATGTTGGGTTTCCTTCCTTGGTTGGGTTTTTGTTTTGTTTTTTCTACAAGTTGGTGGTGCAATGGTTGAAGTTCTTCGTGATCTTGTGATTTACGGATTGTAGGATTTTTGTTTGGGATTGAGGGTTATGATTTGGGAATTTCTTGTGTATTGTTTCTCTCCTCTATAGATTGTTAATGCGATTTGGAGGTTAGAGTTTTTGAATTGGGGTTTTGTTTTCTTATTTCACATTTTGGGATTATCTGCAAATTGTATTCTGATCTTGCACTTTTGGGGTTTCTAGAATCTGTGATCTTGCATTTGGGGTTCTTTGGGTTTTGTTTCTAAAATAAAACTTTGATGGTGAATTGCTTCCAACCTAATTGTAATTTGCTTTAGCATTAACTTTAACTTTTCCACGTCAATAACTTTAAGCTTTAACATTTACATGTCAATTGACCTGAGCTTGCCACATAATGAATAGCTTGACAGGTCATTCACTATTGGCTAAGGTGAACATTACACTGTTAGCGTTTTTACCATTTTTACAAACTTGAACCGTTTTTACAAAAATGGGACCACTCTGAACAACTCAAAAATAGGAAGACCACTTTGAACACACCTAACAAAATAAGGAACTGAAATTGGTATTAAGCCTTCTAAATATCATTTTTTTGCCTTCATAAATCTACATTTAAATATATTCTAATAAAAGTGTGCTATACTATGTCAAAATTTTCATTAATATTCATAGACTGGTAGATCTTAGGAGTGGCAAAACAGGTCGTAGGCTAACTCGTCATCTCATCAGGAAAGAGGTGGGTAAGGTTAAATTTTTTAATACGCGAGGTTGTATTAGTTTGACTCATTTGGCTTGTCAACCTATTGGGTCACATAATGAATTGGTTACAGGTTGGCCCATGACCCAATTTAACATGTAAAAATGAAAGTTAAATCATGTGAAATAAGCTGGCTCTTGACCCATATATGAATTTCATTATTTTCTTAACTAACCTTAACTATATCATCAAGGTTTTAAATACCGAACAAATAAACTGAGTCACTAAGTCCCTAACCTAATATTGAAAGTAGATAAAGCAAAACAAACAAAAAAAAATCAATTTTTTTCCAAGTCCATTTAATCATAAAAAAATGGACAAGCTAAATGTCCAAGGGAGGGACGAGTTACATTTCCTAGCCCATGTTGTGTTAACGGGTTGGCCCCGTTCGACCCATCTTTAATAGGCCAATGACAGGTTGGTTAGGCCAAAACAGATTGGACTGACCCATTTTGTCACTCGTAGTAAATCTAGATTGTCATAAATAGACTATTAAGATTGAATTAGTTAGGTTCAATAAAGTTATCCATGAATTCTACATACAATCAAACATGTTTAACTTTAAACTTTTACTTGTATACTTCTTTTGTATCTTATTTACAAAATCCATAACATCCTTTATTTTTTAACTCCCATTTTTTTCTTTGATTAATTAGTTATTTATAACATTTATAAACTTTTGAACTATAAATAAATTTGATTTCAACTATCTCATAATCTTAATGTACTCAATACATTGAAATTAGTCATTTTTCTCACAAGTTTTACTTTTCTATGTCTTAAGAAATAATATTTTGTAATAAAGAAATATTTTCTTGCAGAAAGAGGAAGAAGGTTAAGTGTTACATAGACCTTTTCCAATGAATTTTCTTCTAAGAAGTAAGTTCTTCAACTTATAATAACTACACACTAGTGCAATTATCGCATTTTATTACGCATAATATGCTTTTCGATTTTACAAAAAATGTAGATTACGAAAATGTAGTTGTACTTTTACAATTTCTATCAAACAAAGGCTACAGTTCAGTAATAACCGTAGCTTCTGCTCTAAAAACCAAGATATAAGCTATGATTCTACTAATAACTGTAACTTATTCTTTGGCTACTAGGGCATATGTTACGGTTATTTAAGAGAACTGCTATACCTTGGCTTCTAAGGTAAAAGTTGTAAACTTTTTGCTTGCCCTGCCAATTCTTGTTGCATCTTGCATCGTTGTTTTTCGTCTTCTCCAACATTGTGAACATTTATCCTCCATTTTCCTCAATTCTTCTTCGTTTTTTAACATCTCTGTAAGGTTTATTTCCTCTTCCTTTCATTTTTTTGTTACGTTTTTTATGTTCATTCGGGGTGACGTGGTGAGGGTGTTCATTTGCTCGCAGGTTCATTCAGAGTTACGTGGTTAGGGGTTCAACATTTTTACTTGGCAAGTGCATACCACTTTTGTCTTTGCCGTTACGAAGCCCTAAATAGGGTTTTGCTTACTTATTTTCTTCCTCCAAGATGCGTTCAAGTTTTTCTTCTTTGTCTCTCTTTTATCTTTTGCTTTGTCTCTCATTTTTTCTCTCATTTGCAGATTCACCATGATCATGTTTGAAGATGTTTCTTGTTCTTCGTTTAGGTTCATTTGAAGAACTCTTTCTTTGTTGTCTTTGTTCACCATTTTTTTTGTTAATGTTTAGTGTTTTTTCAAAGTCATTCAAGCACTACAAATTCAAGCTTAAGCACTATGCGTTCAAGCACTACGCTCTTAGGTTTTTCTCGTTCATAATGATTTATTTTTTGCTCTTAAATCTTGACTTAATTTTTTAGGCTATTTAATAGGCTATAAGAGTTACTAAAATAAAAATACTTTTTATTAAAAAAAATCGTAATAGGCTACGGTTGGATGAAAAAACCGTAGCCTATAGTCATGAATAGGCTACAATTTTTTCGTCAAACTGTAGCCTATTGTGATTTATCTAAAATAAAAAAATTTAACCCTATAGACTACAGTTTTCTCATGAACCTTGGCCTATTGTGTATTATTGGCCAAAATGGAATCTTTCTAATAGCATCTCGACGTGTTCTTTTTGTGGTAAATCAAGGTATGGTTTATCTGTTTGCTACAGGAAGAATGGATTTCCTAACAACAAAGGAAATAAACACATTTGCACCAACTGTGGAAGAAATGTTCATACAATGGATGTATGTTACTAAAAGCATGGTTTTCCACCTAGTCACAAGGCTTTCAACACCAAGATCTAGAATTTAGCTTCCAAGAGTGATGAAGAAGAACAAAAATTCAGACTCACAACAATAATATCAATCCTTGATGGATCTTATCAAACTTGGAAATGAAGCTGACACATCTCATAAGACGAGTCACATTAGTACCATCACCTTCATTGATCCAGGTAAAACCTTCCTATATATTAAAACTTTGCATAATAATAGTTGGATCTTGGACTCAAGAGCTACTGATCATGTTTCCATGAGTCTCAAACACTTTCATTCATATAGTGTAATTGATAACATTCGTGTTAATCTCCCTAATGGCATATGTGTTCATGCCACTAGTAAAGGAAAAGTAAAATTAACCAATGGAATTAATCTACATAATGTTGTGTTCTTACTTAATTTCAAGTATAATTTGATATCTATTTCCAAACTTGTCAATGATTCTTAATTACATATTGTATTCACTGAGAATGGCTCTTTTGTTCAAGATCAAACAAGCAAAAGGATGATTGGTTCAGGTAGTTTTCAAGAAGATATGTATATTCTATTAACACATGTTATGTTAATGTTGTTAGTTATAGAGATAATAGTATATGACATCAAAGACTTGACCACTTGTCTAATAGAAGGCTTCGTGTTTTACACAAAAATTTCAAATATATAGACTCTAGAAGTGAATGGCTAAAAAGAAGAAACTTTCATTTCATAATAGTGAATCTAATAATGATAAATGCTTTGATATGTTACTTGTTGATGTATAGGGTCCCTCACATGTTTCTTCCTTAGATGGTCATCATTATTTTCTAACTATTATTGATGATTTAAATAGATTTACTTGGGTTTATCTAATGCATGATAAATCAAAAGCTAGGAAACATCTCACAAATTTTATTAATCTTGTTGAAAATCAATTTGAAACTAAAGCAAAGATTATTAAAGGTTGTTCTTATGAAGCCAAGTATATTCCGAGAAAGTGAGTTGCATGGAGTTCCTCCATTTTCCATGCTTAAAACGGGTTTCCTTTCACACTCCTCCCTACTCCCAATGCTCGTCCTCCACGGATGGATGATGGTATGTCTGCAAAAGGCACTTTGACGCCTAAGTTAGTAAGATGTGTCAAGTATAAATTAAAATTGTAAAATGTGAATGTAAATAATTTACCTCGATAATTGTACTATATATAGGATAATTATGGGTTTATGGACTCTCACCTAAATGGGTTAGGGTGAACACAATGACCCACTTACATTTGATGCAGATTATGCTAAGATAAATAATAGCACGACAGTAGGGTACGATAGACTGGCTTCTGCCCAGGTAGGTAAAAGTCGACTTGTGACCGAGCTAGTGGAAGCCAACTTATGGATGAACAGATAGAGGCCAACTTGTGGTCAGACTAGTAGAGGCCGACTTGTGACCAGATTGGTAGAGGTCAACTTGTGGCCGAGCTGGTAGAGGCCGACTTGTATCCAGAGTGCACAAGCCGTGTATAGTACACAAACCCCAACTTCAAGGAGCATAGTGACGAAGAGGTCTAAATGATTAATCAAGACCCGAGGGAAAGTGACGGTTGACAGCAAACTTGGCACATGACATTATTTTAATCATAATTTGACTTCACTTTTTGTATTAATCTAACTTTTATTAGAATTTTTTATCAGAAAACTAACTTGAATGTCGAAAAATCTTTCGCAGACACCTACCATTTGGTAAAAGATGAAAGAGGCTTAGAGGACCGGTACCCGAAAGTAAGAGTTCATGGAGTAAAAAGAAGACTTTACATTATACATTAGAACACCTAACAACCTAACATCTTCTTTAAGCTCAACTCCAATTGACACTCATAATATTGCCAGCTTGCGGGGTCTTAGATCTTAGATTTTAGTTTTAGGTTTTTCTGTTTTTCATCTAACTGTTTTAGCTTGTGCATGTTTTCGTTTTTTTGCTTTTTCCTTTTCTATATCATGATCTCACATGATAATTGTAAAGTAAGATTTTACCATTTACAGAAATAAAAGTCTTGCTTCTCTTAAGTCTTTTTTACGTCTTCTTGCTTCTAACTCTCATCCCTGTATCATCTTTTCTCTATCACGTTTGCATTGCTGTAGCTGAGTATCATGGAGGAGCATAGAACTTAACAATATAACGTGTTTGACATATGTTAATGAATTGATATAAATATTTTATCACTGACTCCTCTGGTGTTTCTATTTGAAAATATTTTAAGTTTTATTACTTTACGTTTAGTTTTAATGTCTTTATCTCTTTCAAAAGGAAAGGACAATTGGGTGGTTATATTCGAACTTTCTTTAGCAGAGAAGAAACGTAAGCTTTATTTAACGGGAATCAAATCTTTTTTGGTGGCAAGTCAAAGCAAATAAAACAGGATTCTACGAATTGCCAATTTCATATTATTGATTTCCTTCTCTCACATTTAAATTCAAGCATCTTTTATTATCTATTTTGAGTATATGCAATAAAACATATTGAGAAAATCAATATTTATTTCACATGTAAATTATTATCTATTTTATATTAGAATCTTTACGAAGTTATAATTAAATTATGTATGTAAATTTAATATTTTTTATATCGCATATTTAAATATTTCTACTCTTTTTTAATATTTTTATTTATTTTTTTATTTTTTTCGCATAAGAATGTTTAACTCTCAGTTTAAGTGTGTAATAATTTAAACCCTTAATTTACTTGGTAATATAAAAATTTATCTCCTTTATTCTCTTATTTCTAATTTTTGTTATGTATCTTCTTTGTCATCGTCTAACATATATTAAAGTTCAAAAGATAAAAGATTATGTTAAATTTTAATAATTATTAGTTGAATTTTTGTTTTTCTTTTGTGATTTCATTCAAGTAGTGTATTATAATTTTTATTAATATATAGAAAAAAAATTTCATTATAATTTAAAGAATGATAATAAAGAGACATTTAAAATACTTTTAAATTTGAGTACACAGTTTTTGTTTGTAATTTTTTAAAAGTATTTTTAAATTTTATCAACTTTGTTTCATTAATATTTGTAAATTTAATAAATCATTTCGTTCTCATAAAATTTTATTTGGCACTCGAATTTGAAATCTATAAAATTATAATTTCTTTATAAATATTTGATATTGAAGAAATGAGAATATGTTATTTTGATATTGAATATTTGATAATATTATATTTCCTCTATAAGAATTTTTTATAATTTTATAATAGTTAATTAATTAATATTAAAATACTAAGAAAACAAGTATGGACATGGACATAAGTATAGGGGTATACCCGTTACCCAGTCGAGATAGGGATGAGACAAAAATTCCATACCCATGTGTTTGGGTATACATATAGGGATTAATTTTTTCTTTTGGGATGAGTATGAGATAGCGAAATTCGTTTTCACTCCATCTCGTTATCATTCCTAGGCTTAGGTCTTAGGTCATGACAACTAGGCTCAAATTGAAGGTCAAGACAAATTAGTCTAAGTCCATGGTAAAGTCGAGTCATCTCGGGTTTAGACAAGTCGTCCCAAGTCTAGGATCGAAGGTCGAGATGACTTGTACCGATTCCACCGTCAAGAAGACTCGAGATGAGTTGGCCCGAGCCAAAAGTCAAGCTAAGTCAGCTTAAGATGAAGTTAAATTGTTTTTATAATAGAATTTTGTCTCAAATTTTTATAATAGAATTTTGTCTTAAAAGAGAAGTTAAATTGTTTTATCCAAAAAAATTAAGATATTACAATTATTTCACTCAAACAAGCTATTTAAAAAATGAAGAGAACTCAATTGTAAATATCTCAAATATCATATATTTCATTTTCTTGGAATTGTTAAAATTCCTTATCTAAACACAAGACAAGACAATGAGTCTTCATCCTTATATCTCATGTGTCTAATGTAATACTTAGACTCATGAGTTATCAATAATTAAAATACTCATTAATAATATAAACATTGAATGTGAAGTATGAGAAATTGTCTCATTTTTGTTCAAATTGTAAAGTGATTGGCCATGATCTATCTAATTGTAGACGATTACAATAAGATGCTAATGTAATTTTTGGTTGGAAGCAAAGAGTTGGAGCAAAAATACAATAACTTTATCGTCCTAACGTGGTTAGTGTCCAGGATAGGAATAAAGAATCTATAAGTTTGGTTTTAAAGCCTATGGAAGGGTATTGTGGAGCTTACTTTGGAGCCTATCGTGGAGCCCCTAATGGAGCTTGTTGAGGAGCCTATGGTTGAGCCTGTGGGGTCATCTGAAGTCAAACCATGATAATGTTTATATTGTGCATGAATTTTCTATTGTTAAGAATCTAGATGTTTTTATTAGTGGTAGTGTGCCAATGAATTTTGATTCATTGGCTGATATGTCTTCTTTGACTCCTATTGTCAATAGTTTGTAGAGTTTACAAAATCTCAATTCACTTCATAGTAATTCTGACACCGTTCTTAATTCTTTAACCTCTAAGGAAGCTCTTTTACGAAAGAATTGAAATTAGCTTCTAAATTGACTAACATGTTTGATGAGAGCTAAATTGACTAACATGTTTGATGAGAGGGGTGATTCTAATACAAAAGATATGATGAACCACTTTAAATTATAAGGAAACCAGGTAGGAGTAGGTAAAAAGAATTAAAATTAAACTTAAAAAACAAGAACTTTTGATAAGAAATAATGAGTTTTAACAATATTTTAGAATGTGAAAATGTTAACTCAAGATAAATCTTATATGCTGAGCGATTAACCGCATTAGTTTATAATTTTCCCTTGATGGATTTACTTTGTTTTTTTATGATAGATATTTTTGTCTATGTTTGTAATGTCTTTTTATCATAAATTTGACTTGATCTTTCATGTATTTTTTCTTTTTATAATAAAATTTTCATGTAATAAAAGTAATGAGTCTATTAAGAAAAATAATTAAAACATAATCTCTCTGCCAGTATATTTTAATAACAATTACGTCACCCTGTTAACAATTCAAACATAACTTTAAGAAGTTTTGCTACTCATTTAAAAGTCATACAGAAAATTATTTATATATGCTTTGAACTAAAGAAAAAAATAATTGCCATTGAAAATGGATATAGAAATTAAGTTCTATAGTTAACTATACTTTTTTTTATATACAAATGATAGTGATAAGATCACACATTTAGTTGCAGTTAAATTTTGTGGGTCTAATGAAAAAAATTTTATTTTAATAATTTTGTATTCATATAAATTATTTTATTTTATCTCTATTTTATTTGAAGAAATTTTAAAAACTTTAATAATTGAAAGTTGAACCTTTTCATGGATAAATAGCTAATATTAATTTATAAAAATTTAGTTAATGAGTTATTAACTAACAGAACAATTTAATGAGTTATTAAAAGCATTAACGCACGTTAAGTCTTTCATAGTTGGACAATAATCATTAATGATCAGAAAGTAATGTTATTTGTCATCATTCCCACATAAGTATCTGATTTTCATCTCCTACCCCCGCTGAAGAACAAATAAATAATAATGATAATAACAATCATAATAATATAATTATGCCATACATCCATACCTGAAATTATCTGCATAATCAAGTTTCTTCTGCTATTTTTCCTTATTTATAAAATGCTTAAATCAAATTTATGGAAAGCAAAAGGGGTATGGATATTCTTTATAGGAGAATAAAACGATATATTTATCAAAGTAAAGATTTTGACTAGATTCAAAGTAACTTGAAATGAATTTGGCAAAAATTAAAAACTGTGAGATTCAAGTCAAACAAACTAAATGTCAGATTTGAAATATATACTTTTGGATAAGATTAGTTTGATATCTTTCAACTTGTTTTCAAAATCAGATGACACTTTTGTTCAAACAAGAAATATTCAGTGATCTTATAGCTCATTATTAAATCTTTTTGTCTCACCCATTCATGAAATTAGTTAAGACTAGTAGGTGAACTGAACAAACAATCACTCCCTTTGAAAAAAAAAAAAGTTATCTTCATTTCACTCTTGTTTTTTTCTTCTTATGAGGCATTATTTTTCCCAGGAAATATGGTAGCGTGGACCATAAACCGTGCATCACCGTACCACGTCATCAGCGTGCATCTGCACTACCCCACTACTCCATTCAAAGAATTTGTTAAGATGACCTGAGGGAAGAACGAGGACAGAGTCAATTGCTTGTGTAGCAAGTGTGTGTGAATGAGAGCAACAATACAAGATTTGAGCCATATTTTATGGTTTCTTCGCCAAGAATTCAGATTTTCCATCTGGGTTGGTTCATTTTCGGCTCTTGGGGGGATTGAAATGTGATTTTGTGAATGCATTTCATATGCAATATTATATTGCAAGTCAACATGGCCATGTTGAACAATTCTAATACCACCACACAATCACAGAGCATCCAAATCCAAGCACAAGTTCCACAGCAAAGGCTTCCGTTCACAGTCCCCATCAAGGTTTTGTGTCTCTCTTTGTTATTTATGTTATCTTTAACTTCTTTTTGCCTCTTTCTTCTTCTTTTGGTGTTTCTTCTCAATCGAGTTTATCTGCTGCCGACACATCCATTTCTCATAGAAATCTGAGTTTGTACTATTGCTTGATAATCAACAGAAATCTCTCATGTAAATTACAGTTTACATGGACTGCATTTGTTACATATCACCTGGTTGAAAAAACTAAAGTCAACTTGGTCATTTCTGGTGCAGGCACAAGTTTCAAACTTTCCCGATAGAACAACGGTGGCGCGTCAAGCGGCAAGAAGGGTTTTCCAGATTCTGTTTTACTTGTATTTTTTCTTGGTTGCAGTCTTGGTGATTTTCCTTGTCATATATGGTCTTGTCTCTGACGCTCACACCCACCATTTCCACCCTCAGAAATGGTATCCCCCACTTCTAGCTTCAACAGCATGTGCTGGACTTGTTGGTTTCACATGGCAAGGCATCACTGCACGCCACTCCACAAGGGTAGTCAGGTTAGCATTTTGGCTGAGTCCCCTGCTAACATGCGCAATGGGAATTATGTTTATATGCATTGGCACTGCAGTGAGTCTGGCAGTTGGTGTACTTGCTTTGGTTTCTGCACTGATCCAATCCCTCTATGGTTGTTGGGCCAGTCCCAGATTTGAATATGGCACCAGAATCTTGTCAGTTTCCATAGCGTTTCCTCCAAACAAAACCCAGGGGCTAACCCTTTATTCAATCCTCATTGGACTGCTTTACTGCTGTTTCCTGGTGGCTGGGATTGGAGGAGCAAGAGCCATTGAAAACAGAACCAAACTATCAGCCTTTTTCATCTTCTTGATCTTGCTGAGCCTAGGATGGACTATGCAGTTTCTGAAGAACGCAATGTATATCACAATTTCAAGGGTCAAGTATATGGCTTTTTCTGGAGGAGTTGACATGGACACTAGAATTGCATTTTGTGACACAATCAAACACTTAACTGGATGTGTTTCCATGGGCTCGATCTTGGTTCCCATCATCGTGCTCTTCCGGGGTTTTGCACGAGCCACAAGTCTGGTTGGAGGAGATACAGATGAGTTCATGTTTTCCTGTGTCAGTTGCTATATGGGGATTGCATCTCTTCTTGTGATCCGTGGGAACCGATGGGGTTTTGTGCACGTTGGAGTTTATAACAAAGGGTTTGTGCAAGCATCTTCTGATACTTGGGAGATGTTCGTTAGAGTTGGATTGGTGGAACTCATAGACTTGGATCTCACTGGAGTATTCTGTTTCCTTAGTGGGGTTGGCACAGGTGCAATATGTAGTCTAGTTAGTGGAATTTGGAGTCTTGTAATGCATAAGAGCTATGCCACAGAAGTGTCCATTTATGCTTTCCTCATTGGCTATTTCATGGTAAGAACTATATAATCGATTGCAATATCATATACTAATTATCTTCTGCCTCACCCTTACCAAAATGCTATTGGCTAATGCAGTGTCGATTGGCCTTAGCATGGGCACAAGCTTGTGTTGCAGCTTACTATGTTGCCTACGCAGAAAATCCACAGAGCACTCATTTTGACTCCACTATTCCAGTACGCTTGGAGCAGCTTAACAGATCTCAAGCTCTGCAAATATTCAGAGCTGATAATTTCAGCTGAGGCTAAGAACAGTAAACCAAGTTAGCTCATTCAACCAAGTTAGCTCATTCAACCAAGTTAGCTCATTCAACCCAAGAATTGGAAGGGAAATTTTGTGTTGTATAGAATGGTTTCATTTGATTGTAGTCTTGAATTATGATAAATCTAAGTGATGGTTCTTTATACATATGCAATGATCAAGAGTTCCATTCAGTTAGTACTGATACGATAATCATAACTGATAGAGTACAACTGAAACAACAAAAACCATGTATCACATAAAACGTAAGAAAAATATATTTTTAATCCTTATATTTTTGTTTGTGAAACTTAATTTTGGTCCGTATATTATTAAATTGATGAATTATTTATTTGACTTTTTGAAAATAGTTGAACTTATTTTGATTCATAGCCGTAGTTCACGTATCATTCCAAAGCTTCTAGCGAAGGATTAATCTATGCTGGCACTGGAAAGAATCTAACTCAACCTCTAAATCGGCCCCTTTATGCGTAAGAAATAAATCAACCTATTTGAATACATAAGAATCAAAACCAGATTTGATGAAAAAATGTAAAAACCAAAAACAAGTTTTTCCCTGAAAAGAATCCATGCACCACAGGATTAATGTCTTTAATAAAGTAGCTCCACACAATTCTACAAATCAAAGGGGCATGAAACATTTTCCTTAAAGAAATAAATCAACTGTATGTATCTTTCATGTAAAAGTATTATTACAAGTAATCATCACTGTGAGCAAAATAAAGTGCCTCGAGGAATCGAATAATTAAGAATAAATATGACAGTCATCTGATCTGACCACAAGCTCATGCTTTAGGAATAGCAGAGATTTTTGTAAATATCTTATTTTTTTTCAGTCATCAAGACTCCTTGATTTACAAAACAATAAAAATAAAATGGTTACATGCAATATCAGCCAAAAGACTATATATTGGTGGTACAACAAAATTAAAAAAGGTCAGGACTTGATCATTTGGGTCCCAGATGACCTCGTCCGCCACATTCTGCACACATTATATTGCCTGTTCCCCCACAGCCTGCATGGACATAGTTGTAAAATAAAAACATATTCAAAAACAGTAATACAACTGCACAAGTCAATACATTTTTTCATGTAAAATAATAAGAACATGATTCCACAATCTGCAGTGTAGGATCACAGCTGCACGTGGTGCAGAAAGCTAACAGCAGCAGAAAACGTTTCCACCAATAAAGATACTATGCATCACACATTTAGATTATGATGGTTATGATTTTTGCAAATGCAACCCATTTAATCTAGCAATTAGTGGAGTGTTACATCAAATTTGAGCCACAAAAAAAAAATGTTTTAGTTTAAGTCAAACTAATTCTACATGCCAAAAAAAGATTTAAAAATTTGCAAACTTGTTTCATTCAAAGTCCTCATAGAAGACCAAACTCCAGTTGTTCATCTAGGCAAGCCATAATAAAAGGTTAAGCTAAAATTGTCCAACTAAAAAATCAAGGAAGTTCCATCAGAGAACAGCTTCTACGCATAAGGGACAAACACAAAAATGCTACTGGTAACAATACCACATAACTAAAACACAGAAAATACAGTTTAAACATGAGTAAGGTGTAGGAGGTCCTGCAGCAAGTACATACTAAAGAAGTTTGCAAGAACAGGAAAAAGAATATACCTAAGCAACGAACTTTAACAATTATGCCCTGGCTTTCCAATATGGAATCAACATATAGACCAGAACCAGCACAAGTGACACAAAGCACAGCACCTTTGGCCTCGCAATCAGTGCATCGGGGATTGTTACCAATAGATTTCTCTTCCAAAGATAGCCCAATAGGCTTCTCAATTATTTCTTCTGGAATAGCTTTATCATAACAAAACAGAGATTCAAGATTACTTCTGCGTTTGTTATCATCTGCCTTCAAACTTGACACAGACTGAAATATAAGGAACTAGTTAGCTGAGACATCCATTCACACCAAACTTCTGCATAAGTAATATGAAAAAAGCTCTCCAATATCGTTGAACATCCATCCAAGGAAAACAGCGCCTTATAATCCCCCATCAGAAAAATTATCCAGCTCTTTTAACATATTAATCCTTCCTGGCCTTTTATATAGACGCATGAGAGAATTTTATCTATAATTATAAAACACATTAAGACATTTAAGCTTTGCTTAGTAGGCAAAAAAATATCAAAAAGTGTTGGAGATAAGTCCAGTTTCTCAGTAGAGAAGGATGCACAGATCCTATTAAACAAAAGGAACAAAGTATTTTACAAAAAGATACTCCCTTCCCCTATAACAACCTAAAAACACTGATAAAACCATAGAAAATAATTCCAAAACAATTAAAATACTACAGTTGTCCACAAGGTAAAACCGAATATTAGGGGCCCGTTCATATAAAAGATTGAACAATCACCAACCAATAAGTAATATGCAACACAATCAATGAGGCAAAATGAATCAAATTTCTCTAATATAAACTTATAAACCTCATTTTTTTCAAAAACTTCCTTACTTAACTTTTCTATAAGTTGTTAAGGTGAATAAGTTGATTTCAATTTAAGATTTTGATTCATTTTATTTTTACCTTAAAGTCATTTCGTTTTTGCTTCTGTATGTGTTCATAGAGATTTTTTTCTAAGTTAACTCCATAATATGCAAGGCCAGAAAATACTAGACCATGCTCAACATAATGAAACTACCCGATCAAGGTGTTGTCAAGGATGTTGAGGACCGTGTATATCTGAATTTCAAACACGGAAAACTCCAAGAAAGTGTTCTGATCTTAGGTTAAGCAACACTAGTTTTTGTTCCCTTTTTGGTCAAAACGAAAGCATCATTATAAATCACATCACACGTCAACTCAGACAGTGATTGAAAATATCAATTACAACAGAGAAGGAAGGGAATTGTTCTCAAAGTACAAACAGATCAAGGTCATGACATAACATGATATGACTAACTAGTAATTTAATCAGCATACATTCGGCAATATACAAGAAGGCAAATACTAAACTTTCAAAAGCGAAAAATAAATAAAAAAGTGCAAAGAAGCAATTTAAAAAATAAATAAATGCACACAACACAAATAAATGTGAAGAAAGTCCTTTGCTTAGTAACACACTAAGACACAAAAATAATTTTTTCTACCTAAGAGAAATGTAGCAAGGGATAACCGTTAACCAATGCATATAATAACAATACTAGGGCCAATTTGAGCCATTATTCCCAGTCATTAGGATCTTAAAAACAAACCACTAAAGAAAAAGAAAAACTAACATCTGTTCTATCCTAAAGTCATTCTTAATAAAAAAAAACCATTTATGTCTTTCATGTATGAATATGTTTTTAATAGCTATTTTATCATTACAAAGTATCACTGGATTTTTGGTACAGAAAGGAATTTAACATCATTGTCAAGTTTTCTAAACAACTTTCATTATCAAAATCGATCAACAAAAAACTGCTTAAGAATAAAAAAATAAAAGAAAAAAGATGACCGACCGGACGCGAAGAGCAGCTAGAGACAGAACCATTTGAGGAAACGACATGGATTTTGGTTTCACATCCTTTGAATTTGGACCTGAAATTGACGGTGGCAATCTTCTTGGAACCTGCAACCTTCGCCACTGAAGCATTTGGGCAAAGAAAAATTTTTGAGGTGGCTACTTGCATAGAAGCTGAATCCATCGGTGCCGAATGAACATGCAAAGCTCAAATGGTTCAAGCAACACTCTTCATCGTACAAATCGCTTGTTTCATCAATTGGGTCTCGAAGTTCACGACGCGGGTCCATGGGTCGTGGAATACCCGAATTCTACGTCCGAGCTTGAATTCGGATTCAGCTTACGGACTTAGTGAGGCCCATTTATTTTACAGATAACGGGCTTGGAGCCTAGTCGTTAAGAAAATTGAAAGTTTTTTCTTCCAACACTTCCACAATTACTAACTTTATAGCCCAAGGTTTTAGGGATGTGAAGTTTCCGTCTTGATACAAGGACTTTTTTGGAAAGTGCACAATCTAAGCGACTCTCATTTTTGACTCGTGTATTGAAAACGAAAGATCAGTTGATTGTTAAAATAATATATAGCTGTATACACGACATAATTTAATTCTTTTAAACAAATTTTAAAAAGTATAAAAAATTTCTATATATTTATTTATCTTAAAATAAATAGTAGAAATTAAAAACAATTATTTTTAATTTTTAGAATAATGAATAAATAAATACTTTTCATATTCAAGTAAAACTTTAAGCTGACAAAACTAACGAAAACTCACAAGAAAAGAAAGTTTCCAAAATTATTGATACGAATGTTTTGGTCAATGAGACTTATACAATTGACTTACTACTCATGGAATTAAAAATAAAACAATTCAATTCAATATAAAATAAAATCATAAATTTTGTAATCTAATTATACTTATTATATTAGTGAATTATAAATCCTCTCATTTAAACTTATTTTATTCTTCTAATTCTACTCAACTTTAATCACAACAACAAAAATAATATTACAAAAGTAATAAGTAAAAATATAAAGTATTAACTTTAAAAAATAAAAAAAATATAAAAATCATTTAAGTGTTATTAAATAAAATTTTCATCTAAAAACAAAATGCATCAATTTACATAATTAACTAAAAATAATAAAGAAATAAAATAGAAGCAGTAAAAGGTTCATTTAAGTTCTCATTCAGATAAGTTAATTAATTTGTTTTACATTAAAAAAAACAATATTTTTTCATTCTGAAGGAAATGCAATCCGTAGTTAATGGTGTTGAGATGAACTGACGCGTTGTGTTTGGTTATAGGATTAGGACGTCTTTCAAACACCCATTTGGGAAAGCGTGTTTTGACTTTTCCACAATTACGGAAGCTTAGTCCCCAAACGCAACCACTCCTCTATTATTTTATGGTGAGTGGTAATAAAGAGATTTTTCTTTTATTCTTTAAATTATTGTTTTATTTAAATTTAACTAAATTTTTAAATTTAACTTTTTTTTTTAATTTAACAATTTTTTAAATTAAATAAATAAAAATAATCTATAAAATAATAAAAGTAATAAAAATATTTTTATTATTAGAAAAACAAGTGAATACACCCCGTCATAATAATAATAATAGAACTATTTTATATTTATTTGATGTTTTTATCCAACGATAACACATATATTGTATGTGATGTTATTAAGCTTTTTTTAATTTAAATTAATTTTTCCTCTTTCTTCAACTAAAAATGTTGATTTGAAAGGAAGAAAAAGAAATAAGAAATTGAGAGAAAGAGTGATGAGACCGTGAGAGTGAGAAACAAACGACTTTCTTTCTTAATTGCTACGTTTTTCTTGCATTCTCTTATCTTCATTAATTATCATGTCAACAACAATTGACCCTTCATTCATACAATATGGTTGCATTATTCGCAACAGTTTTTAGTGAATACGTAAAATAATTTAAGGTATCATTAAAAAAAATAATGATAATAATAATGCTTAGTTGTATTTCTACTATGAGATATCAGAATTTGTATAGTTTTGAAGCTTTTTGTCGTTTACAATTTATCTTAATTTCATGGAAAAGCATTCATTTTGTTGTTCACAAACACCATCACCACTCTAATTATAAATATTTGTTAAAATATTTTTGAAGTAATTGAAGTTTAAATATTTTGAGTTGAGAAACTTGAAAAATTATATTGTATTTGACAAGTGGATTATACAAGTAGTAAAATAAGATATTAGTGAACTTTTAAACAAAAGAGCTAAAATAAGTAAAAAAGAAGAAGAAGCAAACACTAGAAATCTAAAGTTTTTAGATTTCACTAAACAATATTTTATATTCTAACTTGATACTTAACTAAATATTTCATTTCAACAATAAAATTAATCATCAAACTCATATCAAACCCTTAGTTGAAAAGACTCAAAATTCCTTTATTATATCTTTATTATATTATAATATCATAATATCTTCTGTCTATGCTATTAAAGTAACTTGTTTTTATTCAATAAAAAAAAAGTTAGTAACTAATAAAGTATGACTGATATTAAAAAAAAAGTACAGGATGGAAGTACACAAAAGAAGTTAAAACATTAAATATACTCCTAGTTAATAGTTAAGTTAACATAATACTCTTTAGAACAAAATATTAAGTTGTAAGATGGTCGAGAGGGGTTCCCTAATTGGAACTTATCCTTGTGTTCTTTGTTTTCAATTGGTTGGAGGGGTTTCAATCATTTCAAAGGTGAATGTTTCGTCAGGATTGACTGAAGCACGACCTTGTCAGGCCTCAATAGCTTATCCTCTTTTAAGACTCGCGTTTTTGTCAGGCTTCATTTGTTAGGTCTTGCCAAACCTCAATAATTTGACCTAACCAAACCTCAACAGCTCGACCTTGTTCCAGCCTCCACATCTCGACATCTTTTAGGCCTCCAGCTGGGCCCTAACATCTGTCGATCTTGCTTAAGTCTCAAGCACGAACTTGTCAAGCTTGAACAACTTGTCCTCTTTTAGGACTCCAACACGTCTTTGTCTTACCTCAATAGCTCAGCCTTGCCAAACCTCAACAGGTCGGCCTTACTAGGCCTCAATAACTCGACCTTGTTCAAGCCTCCACATATCAGCATTGTTAAGGCCTACAACTGGTCAATATTCCTATAATTGCTTTGATAAATTCTTATATGATCATGCTCTAATATAATAGCTAAACATATAGCATGTAGTTTTAATATAATGCTCTGATCAATATTTATTTCACTTTTATTCTTTCTATGATACCTATTTCGTGTTGGCATAAGTATTTTTTTAAACATTAAAAAGGGGAAGGTTATTAAGACAAGATCATCTAATAATCCTTGTTTTCAAGTTTGACATTAATGCCTAATGAAATAACATCTATTAAAAAAGAACCATCTAGGATGACATACTAAACGATATACATGTATAAACAAATCCTAAATGCTTATGTTACTTTAAACATATTTCGCATAAATGCTATAGTACACGTATCAAGCTAAACATTAATCAGAAGTGATTTAAAATACTTGTTTGTTTAACTCAGGAGAGTTAAACGAAATAGTCAGTTGGACCATTTGATATTAGGAGTGGTTATACTCGTTGTAAATCATGAGTGATTAAACTCGTTGTAATCTTTTCAAACATTAGAGGAACCCCTTAATATTTTTTAAGGGAGAACTGGACTAAGATTAGAGTGAACTAGTATAAAAACAAATATCCTTCCTTATTATCTTTTTAAAGACTTTCTACACGCTTATAAAAATCGTTAGGTGTTCAATAATATTTACAAACCGCCTGACTCCTACAAATAACATCTAACACTAAATTGCGAAAAGAATTTTAACCTTTATTCAAACAAGTTGGCAATTCTCACTTTACTATTGATTACTAGGCAAGTGTTAGTATTTTTTAAATCTCCTAAGACATTCTTGTTGGGTGGCTGGTTGCTTGTTGAGTGAGAAGAAGGGAAAATATTTTAAAATAAAATATGTTTTAATTTTTAAGATGAAAATGCATGATATTTGTTGGTTGAGTAGAATCAAAGCTTATATCATAATCTACTAAGAGGTTACAGGAATTCAATAGATCTTGGGCTTATGCCATATTCTACTAAGAATTGTTTGTTATAATTATTTTATGTGATGTGAATTGTAGTTATTTCTAAGAAGAAAATACCATCACTACAAAAAATCGTGTAAATTATGTTATTTTTGTATATTACAACGGTTTGAACCACCACAATTTTTGTGTATGGGGACTCTAAGCGAGATTATCCTAACTCTACTTGTTACCAAACTCACATAGAGAAAGATCTTTAGTTAATGAGAATCAATTTATATTCTTGCATCTAGAGTGTGGTGTGTAAAAGAATTATATCACACAGGTGTTCAAACTCCCCTTATCATATGAGAAGGACGTGATTCGTGAAAATTTATATGACAAGTGTAAAACTTGTCTAATTCAATGCATAAATCTTGGAATATATGTTGACAATAGTAATTACTATTTTATTAATTGGAAGTTTACTTAGTTAGTGAATGATGAATATGATATTAAAGTGCAAAAAGTTCAAAAATATTTTGTTTATAAATGATTATGTTTTTTCAAGACATGCTAGTTTACCTCTGTTGTTGGATGTGATTTTCATTTGCCATGTGTATTACACAAAAGTAAAGAATAATATATATGGGAATACTTAGCAACGAGTGGTTGAGAGTTGTCTGCAACTTTGTGTAGATATATGTGTATATGTATATAATGCGTTTAAATTTCTCTTGATGATTGTAATTTTTATTTTGAAAATTTTTATTCAAAAGGAACTAAAACCATAATTATAACTATATGAATTATATGCATGGTGTGAGATGATTAGTTGAAGTAACGAGTAGTAATGTGACGGTTAGGTAAAGGAGTTACATTTGTCGTCTTATATTTTTTATTAAATGATACATATTGAGTTTTGTGATACTATTATAATTGTATTATATTTTCGAGATATGATAATGAATAACTAAATAGTTAAATACTTTTTTTCTGAATTTTAACGTAAAATTGAAATTCATCTATAATACATTTTATTTTTTAAACTTTAAAAATAAATTATTTATGTTAATATTTAAATTGTTTATACTATCAAACATGTTTTTACTTTACTTGTTAGTTATCAAAAAAAAATTTAATGTAATCAAATTAAAAAAATTATATTTATTCACTTTTAAAATTTGAAGTCCAAAATGTATAAAATTTTCGAATAATAATAAATTTTAATTTCATGTAAAAGTTCAAAAAATAAAAACATATGCATAACTAAATTTTAAACTTTCTCTTCGTAGTTGGTAACTAATAATAGTCTATATATTAGTTTTATTTGGAGTATAATGAATCCGTGTAAGTACATAAATTGTGGAAGTTTAAAGTGTAAGGACTTGGATTTGAGTCAGCAAAAAGGGGATGACAAGTGGCAAAGGATGAGAGGTTGAGTACTTTAAAATAAAATTACATTAGTTTGGAAACAGTGGGTTTTAACTCATTCCTCTTGTCTGAGAAACCATTCCCCTTCCAGCAAGCTCTCTCCTCCTCCTACATCTTCTCCCTTTCCATCCTTCACACTGAACCATTAAAATCTTGATTAGGTGCTGCCCCAACGATCACAAAGTAGCGGGTGTTGCTCTTAGTCGGTCAATTTTCCCAAATCTGAACCGGTAAGAAAACCCCCTTTCTCATGTGCCCTAGGGTTGTAAGCATGTGATTGAACTTGGTGCATGCAACCCATTTCGTTTTCTTCCATAATCTAGCTTCTATTTGGTGCTAAGATTCGTTTTCTATCATCAATTGATGATTTATAGGTGATTCTAACCTTTTGAAAGTGCAAGCAAGTGGTCTAGGGTTCCTACTTGAGCTTGGTTGTCTACACTAGAGGTAAGGGGAGCTAGTTCTCGTTTTGATTTTACTGTATGACGTGATTGCATGATGATTTTCAAATTTGTATGTTGTTGGAAGCAAAATTTTTAATTTTGCTAACTTGAAATGCATGTATGGAAGTGTGAGTGCTACGTGAATGTGGTGATTGATGGATATGAACTGTTTGGGATGATTTTGAGTGATGAATTATGTATGTTGAAACTGTTTTGGTGTGTAAAATCTGTTGTGGTGTTGATAGGAAGGAAAATCAAGTGTCTTAGGGTCACTTTTTGGTCATTTTAGAGGAAGTGAGGTAGGGATTTTGAGTAAATGAAGGCTGCAGTGTTCCTGGACTGTTTGGGCAGCCTAGACAAGTCCATTGTGACTTGTTAGAAGCATAACAGTAGTTGAAAACAGGTTCCAAGTAGTGGAATCGAATTTGGGTCTCTAAGTTGTTGAAATTAGTGTTTTGGAGCTGAAAGTGAACTTTAATCACTTAAAAATGGTAGTAGAAATGTTTAGAATCATTTGGATAAGTTTAATTAAGTCTAAAACGAGAATTAAGAGTCTAAGAAGTTGAGAAAAGTGGTTAGAAATGGTCAAGGGAGGTGCTGATACCAGTCTGCAGAATTCTGAGAATTCTGCAGAATTAAATTCTGCAGAACGCGCAAACTGAGCGTTCGTCCATGCCGGAGCTGAACGCTCGGCCATGCATGTGCTGAGGGACGTTCGGTCTTATACCCCAGTAGCAAGTGTTAGCGTTCGGTCATGAGGCTTGATATTGAAGCGTTCGTCCATGGAACGCTTGCATTAACAGCGCTCGTCCCAATAGTGCTCGACTAAGAGTAACAGCGTTCGTCCATGACAATGTGTTAGTGATTAGCGTTCGTCCTTGTCTGGGGACGTTCGGTCAAATGTTGGGGTAATTAGTGTTCGTCCTTATCTGGGGAGCGTTCGGTCTTAGGAGATGATAGTAACAGCGTTCGTCCATATAGGGGTCGTCCATGTACTTTTGACGTTCGTCCATATAGGGGTCGTCCATGTGCTTTTGACGTTCGTCCATATAGGGGTCGTCCATGTGCTTTTGACGTTCGTCCACATAGGGGTCGTCCAATGGTGTTAGGACGTTCGTCCAAACAGTGTCCGCCCAAGGACTTTTGGACGCTCGTCCAAACAGTGTTCGTCCAGTGATAATTTCTTTTATGCTTTCTCTCATTCCAGTAAGCTTTGTTAATTAAATATTTCGGTTACAATTTATGAATGCATCTTCATGTGATCCAGATTGGTTGAAAGTGTATGATTATAAGTGGTTTATGATGTACATTGTTGATCCAAAAGGAATATTATGAGATTTAAAATGGTCGGATTGAATCGGAAATTAGATCTCTCGGTGAGATCAGTTAGTGTATTGAATGAATGTAAGAGGCTTCCATACGGGGGTTATCCCTAACACTCCAACGGTCTTTCATTCTCACTTAGAGAGGATTGACGCGTGTGGTGGGAGTAGTGGGAGGTCCTAGGGTAGACGCTATCACTGGAGGTCTATTCCGCGGTAACGGATTAGCCTTGTGTATGGTCGGGTGGAACCCCTCGGCAATGGCTTTGCAAAGCAGTAGAGGCCATCACAAGTGCACAACCCGCCCCAGCTCTACATACATTCTATGTCCGGACGTGTCTAGAGTCTTAACATGATAGGATACTTGTCTTGATGAGTTTTATTAAATAAATGCTTACGTTTATGATGACTTATGTGTATGGATATTCTGGTAAATGCTAGATTGGTAGAAAATGAATTGTATGATTGTTTGAGATCTAGCTCACCCTTGCATTTGTGTGTGTTGCATGTGTTTGCTTTCCCTCTTGCGATGATCATCCAATCCTTTGGATGTGAGCAGTAGGTGATGATGTACCCTTGGAGCAAGCGTTGGAGAATGAGGGAGACCCAGCTCCTAGTGCTTAGGATTTCTTCTAGCTATGATGTTCAATAGCTTTTTATTTTGAAAAACTTCTAGCCTTCATTTTAGCATGATTTGTATTTTGGAGAATTATGAACTTGTACTTAAGTTTTAAAACTTCCCAGCCAGACTTGGATAACTGTACTCCTTAATCCTATCTATGGTGTACTCTTAACTGCTTTCTATTATTATAATCGATACATTCTACATATATACTTTGTTATATATTTTGGGATGTCACATTTATGGTATCAGAGCAGTTTTTATCCTTAAAGAACCTGTAGGGTGTGTGCATCCTTTGTTTGTGCTTATGTGCCTTAATTGTACGGAAGCATTCTAAATTCTTGAGTAAGACTAATTGTTTTACTCTCTGCTCTTAAACAGAATATGGCACCTAGGCTTCCTCCTCCTCCCCCACAGGCCGATCCGCCTGACTCTAATCAGATGCTGAATGAGGTGCTGCAAGCATTACAGCAACAGAATGCTAATTTGGTGCAACAGAATACCATTGCACTACAAAACCTGGAAGCTGCTAGGATGTCGGCTGAGAATGCTAGAGTGGCATCTGAGAACACTCAAAGACAGCTCATTGAAGTGTTGACTAGCGGCAGGGCCACTCCAGGTGCTTCTTCCTCTGCTACTCCTGCCCAGGAGTGGAGTCTGGAGAGTTTTCTCCAACATCATCCAGCCCGATTCACTGGGAAATGTAGCCCTGATGAAGCGGACCATTGGTTTAGGGACATGGAGAGAATCTATGAGGCTAAGGGGTGTCCTGATGAGAGGAAGCTGGCCTACACTCAGTATCTGTTGACCGGGGAAGCTGGCCACTGGTGGAGCAGTACACGGTTGATCTTGGAGGGAGCTAGAACCCCTATCACATGGGACTTATTTAAGAGGAAGTTCTATAGGGAATACTTCCCTGACACTCTTAGATATGCTAAAGAAGTGGAGTTTTTGGAGCTAGTGCAGGGGAATATGTCGGTATCTGAGTATACTGACCGCTTCAAACATCTTCTTAGATTTAACACCATGACAGTGGATGAAGAGTGGCAATGCCGCAAGTTTGAAAACGGGTTGCGTGGCGACATCAAGCTCTTGGTGAGAGGTCATCGTCTGAGGGAGTTTCCAGCTCTTGTGGAGATGGCTAGGGATATGGAGAAGACAAAGAAAGAAGCTGAGGGATACTCGAGCCGTCAGGCCCAGCCCCTGAGGGTTGGGGGACCAGCCATGTCTAGAGGCGGGTCCAGTTCCAGGAAGACACCATACTCCAGATCTTCTCCTTCTCGTAGTTCTGGAGGATCTTCTCAGCCTTCCGTTCAGCCGAGCCAGTCCTCATCTCAGAGTGGCGTGAGATGCTATGGATGTGGCGGTTCGCACTACTTGTCTTCATGTCCCCAGAGGACTAATTTTCGGAGGTGCAACCGATGCCACAAGGAGGGCCACTATGAGCGTGATTGCCCTTTGGGTAGGAGAGCTACTTCCCAGCCACAGCATGCAGGGAGATCTCAGCACAGAGGTGGCATCAGACCTCAGGCCACTGGACGTGTTTATGCACTGACAGGGACAGAAGCAGCTAGCTCAGGTGATTTGATTTTCGGTACATGTGTATTGGGTGGTAGATCTTGCATGGTGTTGTTTGACTCTGGAGCGACACACTCATTTGTGTCTGAGACTTGTGCTAGAGAGTTGGGGTTACCAGTGAGAGAGCTACAGTATGACTTGACTGTATCTACTCCTACTTCTGGGATAGTGAAGACATCTACAGTTTGTGTTAGATGTTCAGTAGTGGTTGAGGGGCGTCAGTACAAGGTAAACTTGATATGTTTGCCTTTGCAGGGTTTGGATGTCATCCTAGGGATGGATTGGCTGTCTGTCAATCGTATTCTCATTGATTGTGGAGAGAAGAAGCTAGTATTTCCCAATGAGGAGGATTACACACCTCTGACTCTTGGTGTGTTGAGGCAAGACCTAATAGAAGGTGCATGTTGTTTCCTGATACTATCACACATGGAAGTAAAGCAAGGAGATGCTGACGTAGACCTCTCGGTAGTCAGTGAATTTCTAGATGTGTTTCCTGAGGAGATTCCTGGCTTACCTCCTCCAAGAGAGGTAGAGTTTTCTATAGACCTTGTATCTGGAGCAGGGCCTATCTCTATAGCCCCATATCGCATGGCGCCAGCCGAATTGGCCGAATTGAAAAAGCAGATTGAAGAGTTGTTGGAGAAACAGTTCATCCGGCCTAGTGTTTCTCCTTGGGGTGCGCCGGTATTACTGGTAAAGAAGAAGGATGGCAGTTCGAGATTGTGTGTGGATTACAGGCAACTTAACAAATTAACCATCAAGAATAAGTACCCTTTGCCTAGAATTGATGATCTGATGGACCAGCTACATGGGGCAGTTGTGTTTTCCAAGATTGATCTACGGTCCGGCTATCACCAAATATTAGTTAAGGCTGATGATGTTCAGAAGACAGCCTTTAGATCCAGATATGGCCATTACGAGTATGTGGTCATGCCCTTTGGTGTGACTAATGCCCCTGCCATATTCATGGATTACATGAATAGGATTTTTCGACCTTTCCTAGATAAATTCGTTGTCGTCTTCATAGATGACATTCTAATATATTCTAAGAGTGAAGAAGAACACGCCGATCATCTTAGAACAGTGCTGAGGATATTGAGAGAAAGAAAGTTGTATGCCAAGCTCTCAAAATGTGAGTTCTGGATGAGAGAAGTGCAGTTCCTTGGTCATATTATATCAGCTGATGGGATTTCTGTAGATCCGGCCAAGGTTCAAGCCGTGTTGCAATGGGAAAGACCAAAGTCAGTCACTGAGGTCAGAAGCTTTGTTGGGTTAGCAGGCTACTACCGTCGCTTCATTGAAGATTTCTCTAAGATTGTAGCCCCTTTGACACAGCTAACTAGGAAAGACACTCCATTTGCATGGACAGACCGTTGTGAGGCTAGCTTTCAGGAGTTGAAGCAGAGATTGACTAGCGCTCCTGTATTGGCCATTCCTGACACAAGTAAACCTTTTGAGGTTTTCTGTGATGCTTCCTATCAGGGATTAGGATGTGTCTTGATGCAAGAAAGAAGAGTTGTTGCATATGCCTCAAGACAACTAAAGATTCATGAGAGAAACTACCCTACACATGACTTGGAATTAGCTGCAGTGGTGTTTGCTCTCAAGATATGGAGACATTATTTGTATGGAGCTCAATTTCAGGTGTTCAGTGATCACAAGAGCCTGAAGTATCTCTTTGATCAGAAGGAGCTTAATATGAGACAGAGAAGGTGGATGGAATTCTTGAAGGATTACGATTTTGACCTTCTTTATCATCCCGGGAAGGCAAATGTAGTTGCTGATGCCTTAAGCAGAAAGTCAGTACATGTTTCTGCATTGATGGTTAAAGAGTTGGAGCTAGTTGAGAGCTTCAGTGATTTAAAGCTGGATGTAGAATTTGAACCTGATGGCATTAGATGTTGCAAATTGGTTATATCAAGTAGTATCTTTGAAAGAATTAAGGAGGGACAACTAGTAGACCCCGAGCTTCAGAAGTCAAGGGCTTTAATTGGTAAAGAACAAGGAAAAGATTTTAACACTGGGACAGACGGTCTTCTACGATTCAGAGGAAGAACATGTATACCAAATGATGGAGAGCTGAAAAGAGTGATTTTAGAAGAAGGACATCGCAGTCGTTTTAGCATGCATCCCGGCATGACTAAAATGTACCAGGACCTCAAGGAGTCATTTTGGTGGTCAGGAATGAAAAGTGATATAGCTAAATTTGTTTCCTCTTGCCTTACCTGTCAGAAGGCTAAGATAGAACACCAGAGGCCAGGTGGTATGTTACAACAACCTGAGGTTCCTGAGTGGAAATGGGACAGCATTGCCATGGATTTCGTAACCCATTTGCCACACACTGTCAGAAAGCATGATGCCATCTGGGTAATAGTTGATAGATTGACCAAGAGTGCCCACTTCTTGGCAATTAATTTGAAGATGTCTATGCAGAAGTTAGCTCAGTTGTACATCAAGGAAATAGTTAGATTGCATGGTGTGCCTTCCAGCATCATATCGGACAGAGACCCCCGCTTCACTTCGCGTTTCTGGCAGACTTTACAGAATGAGATGGGCAGTAAACTCCAGATGAGTTCTGCTTACCACCCTCAGACTGATGGTCAGTCAGAACGGACTATACAGTCATTGGAGGATTTGCTTAGGACGTGTGTACTTGATCATCTGGGAGTCTGGGATGAAGTGCTGCCATTGGTGGAGTTCACATATAATAACAGCTTTCAAACCAGTATTGGAATGGCACCGTTCGAAGCTCTGTATGGGAGGCGCTGCAGGACACCTTTATGCTGGTTCCAGGATGGGGAGTTTGTGTTGACTGGGCCAGAAATAGTGCAACAAACGACTGAGAAAGTGAGAGTAATTCAAGAGAGGATGAGAGCCTCACAGAGTAGGCAGAAATCATATGCTGACAGGAGACGCAGGCCTTTGGAGTTCGAGGCCGATGACCATGTGTTTATCCGTGTGACACCTACTACTAGAGTAGGGAGGGCTATCCGTGCCAAGAAGCTTTCTCCCAGATACCTTGGGCCATATCAGATTACTAGACGCATCGGACCAGTCGCATATGAGATAGCTATGCCGCCCCAGCTAGCTAATCTCCATCCAGTCTTTCATGTTTCTCAGCTTCGGAAGTATGTCCCCGACCCTTCTCATGTGTTGGAAGCTGACACTGTACGAGTCAAGGAAGATCTCTCTATAGAGATGCAACCGGTCAAAGTAGATGAGAGGCTATCCAAACGACCAGATGGGAAAGCTACCAGACTGATCAAAGTCATTTGGGACAGTAGAACCGGCGATTCTACCTGGGAGAAAGAGGAAGAGATGAAGAAGTCATATCCTCACTTGTTTTCTGGTAAGTCCTAATTTTCGAGGACGAAAATTCTTGTTGTTGGGGAGAATGTAAGGACTTGGATTTGAGTCAGCAAAAAGGGGATGACAAGTGGCAAAGGATGAGAGGTTGAGTACTTTAAAATAAAATTACATTAGTTTGGAAACAGTGGGTTTTAACTCATTCCTCTTGTCTGAGAAACCATTCCCCTTCCAGCAAGCTCTCTCCTCCTCCTACATCTTCTCCCTTTCCATCCTTCACACTGAACCATTAAAATCTTGATTAGGTGCTGCCCCAACGATCACAAAGTAGCGGGTGTTGCTCTTAGTCGGTCAATTTTCCCAAATCTGAACCGGTAAGAAAACCCCCTTTCTCATGTGCCCTAGGGTTGTAAGCATGTGATTGAACTTGGTGCATGCAACCCATTTCGTTTTCTTCCATAATCTAGCTTCTATTTGGTGCTAAGATTCGTTTTCTATCATCAATTGATGATTTATAGGTGATTCTAACCTTTTGAAAGTGCAAGCAAGTGGTCTAGGGTTCCTACTTGAGCTTGGTTGTCTACACTAGAGGTAAGGGGAGCTAGTTCTCGTTTTGATTTTACTGTATGACGTGATTGCATGATGATTTTCAAATTTGTATGTTGTTGGAAGCAAAATTTTTAATTTTGCTAACTTGAAATGCATGTATGGAAGTGTGAGTGCTACGTGAATGTGGTGATTGATGGATATGAACTGTTTGGGATGATTTTGAGTGATGAATTATGTATGTTGAAACTGTTTTGGTGTGTAAAATCTGTTGTGGTGTTGATAGGAAGGAAAATCAAGTGTCTTAGGGTCACTTTTTGGTCATTTTAGAGGAAGTGAGGTAGGGATTTTGAGTAAATGAAGGCTGCAGTGTTCCTGGACTGTTTGGGCAGCCTAGACAAGTCCATTGTGACTTGTTAGAAGCATAACAGTAGTTGAAAACAGGTTCCAAGTAGTGGAATCGAATTTGGGTCTCTAAGTTGTTGAAATTAGTGTTTTGGAGCTGAAAGTGAACTTTAATCACTTAAAAATGGTAGTAGAAATGTTTAGAATCATTTGGATAAGTTTAATTAAGTCTAAAACGAGAATTAAGAGTCTAAGAAGTTGAGAAAAGTGGTTAGAAATGGTCAAGGGAGGTGCTGATACCAGTCTGCAGAATTCTGAGAATTCTGCAGAATTAAATTCTGCAGAACGCGCAAACTGAGCGTTCGTCCATGCCGGAGCTGAACGCTCGGCCATGCATGTGCTGAGGGACGTTCGGTCTTATACCCCAGTAGCAAGTGTTAGCGTTCGGTCATGAGGCTTGATATTGAAGCGTTCGTCCATGGAACGCTTGCATTAACAGCGCTCGTCCCAATAGTGCTCGACTAAGAGTAACAGCGTTCGTCCATGACAATGTGTTAGTGATTAGCGTTCGTCCTTGTCTGGGGACGTTCGGTCAAATGTTGGGGTAATTAGTGTTCGTCCTTATCTGGGGAGCGTTCGGTCTTAGGAGATGATAGTAACAGCGTTCGTCCATATAGGGGTCGTCCATGTACTTTTGACGTTCGTCCATATAGGGGTCGTCCATGTGCTTTTGACGTTCGTCCATATAGGGGTCGTCCATGTGCTTTTGACGTTCGTCCACATAGGGGTCGTCCAATGGTGTTAGGACGTTCGTCCAAACAGTGTCCGCCCAAGGACTTTTGGACGCTCGTCCAAACAGTGTTCGTCCAGTGATAATTTCTTTTATGCTTTCTCTCATTCCAGTAAGCTTTGTTAATTAAATATTTCGGTTACAATTTATGAATGCATCTTCATGTGATCCAGATTGGTTGAAAGTGTATGATTATAAGTGGTTTATGATGTACATTGTTGATCCAAAAGGAATATTATGAGATTTAAAATGGTCGGATTGAATCGGAAATTAGATCTCTCGGTGAGATCAGTTAGTGTATTGAATGAATGTAAGAGGCTTCCATACGGGGGTTATCCCTAACACTCCAACGGTCTTTCATTCTCACTTAGAGAGGATTGACGCGTGTGGTGGGAGTAGTGGGAGGTCCTAGGGTAGACGCTATCACTGGAGGTCTATTCCGCGGTAACGGATTAGCCTTGTGTATGGTCGGGTGGAACCCCTCGGCAATGGCTTTGCAAAGCAGTAGAGGCCATCACAAGTGCACAACCCGCCCCAGCTCTACATACATTCTATGTCCGGACGTGTCTAGAGTCTTAACATGATAGGATACTTGTCTTGATGAGTTTTATTAAATAAATGCTTACGTTTATGATGACTTATGTGTATGGATATTCTGGTAAATGCTAGATTGGTAGAAAATGAATTGTATGATTGTTTGAGATCTAGCTCACCCTTGCATTTGTGTGTGTTGCATGTGTTTGCTTTCCCTCTTGCGATGATCATCCAATCCTTTGGATGTGAGCAGTAGGTGATGATGTACCCTTGGAGCAAGCGTTGGAGAATGAGGGAGACCCAGCTCCTAGTGCTTAGGATTTCTTCTAGCTATGATGTTCAATAGCTTTTTATTTTGAAAAACTTCTAGCCTTCATTTTAGCATGATTTGTATTTTGGAGAATTATGAACTTGTACTTAAGTTTTAAAACTTCCCAGCCAGACTTGGATAACTGTACTCCTTAATCCTATCTATGGTGTACTCTTAACTGCTTTCTATTATTATAATCGATACATTCTACATATATACTTTGTTATATATTTTGGGATGTCACATAAAGTTAGAGTAAATAATGGTTTGAGTAGGTGGAAATTTGTTGAAATTAATATTTGAAGAAGGATAAAGAGGTTTGAATAACGTTTAAGTAATTGATTTGTTTAATATAACTTAACGTGAGAAGTTGGAGCTTCGAGTAACATATTACTTTGTTAGTTAAAATATTTGTATATACAAAGATGTTCACTAAAGCAGCTCATTTGGTCTTATGCTATCATTTTTTATTAATTATGTGAGGCAGCAACAACCAACACTGAATGTTTTTAAAATGATAATGATATTTTGATAACATTTTTTTTGACAATATTTTAACATCATCTATGTATCATTTTGTGATTGGTTCAAAATTACTCAACAATCAATAATAATAATCATAAACACCAACATAGATCAATTATAGAACTCCACAATCAATAATAATAATCATAAACACAAACATGGATCAATTATAGAATAACACGTAAATAGTATTAAAATGTTGTCAAAAGAATATTGGCAAAGTATGATTATTCTTTTAAAAATGTGTTTGAAACAATGTTTAGTTCTCAACTCAATGTTTAATTTTGTTACCGTTGTCTTAAATTTCATGTTAATGTGCAATCTTTCTTGTTTCATTTGAAACATTTTCCTTTTTGCATATAAACAAATATCTTTATCCTTTGATATTCCTCCATTATTTTTGCAGTTGCATTTTCTATGAGATATAACCATTTTTTTAAAGGATTTCCTCTAGTTTTTTTTTTTAGTTTTTCTTCGAAACAAATACTTTAGGTATGTCATTTGCCTTATGTTTTTTTTATTGTGTATTAATTACTAATCATATACTAACTTTAACATTAAAATATCTTTTATATATAATTTTCTAATTTAATCAAACAAAACAGAAAAAGAAAAATAAATATTTAAACTAACAAAACTTAAAAGACGCACGGTCTCAATTCCGCTAACAGAAACGATTTACAATAAAGTTTTAATGCCATCATCAAAACTATTATTAATGGGAATTATTACATCCTATTTCTAGAAAATTTATGAATTATGCAAAAGAATCTTTGAAAAGAGCGTGATTTATACGTATTTTCATCTTCTACGTCACTTTGACGATTTTTGACTCTTCGTCTTCTGCAATCACAAAAACAACAGTGATAAATGGGAATGTTATCCAAAATAAGTGAGAGTGATTTTCCCTGCAACTTATGGCCTTCGTTCTGCACCTCCAAAATATATTTTAATTCCAAATATACCTTGACACACTTAACGAGAATATTTTGGATTTTTAAAAAGTTGATTGAAACTCTGCCTTATCTAAAACTCAAACCCTACACCCTTTTCAAAATCACTCCTCCCTCTGTCTCTGTCCTCCTCCTTTGTCATTCTTCTCTCCCCTGTATCCTCTACAACCGTCCTCCCTCTTGTGCCAACGTTCGTCCTTCGTGGTTGTTTTCCTCATAAATCTCAGGTGTTTCTGGCGTCCAGGTTAGTACCCTTCATGCATCTGCTTTGTTTGCTGTCATACAATATGCATGTGCTTGGTTGGGTGTTTGCTTCGTGCTAGTTGCCGGAGATTCAATTCGCGTTCGTCGCCGGAGAGCACGCTGCCGCCGTTGGTCACAGACTTCCGCAGTTGGAAGTGCGATGGAGAGAAACTGCATTTGGATCTGCGGAAAGCGGCTCAGACTAACTGCACATGGAAGTGCGTTAATTGTTGCCGGATTTCAAATGCCGTTAGGTTTTTGAAACTATAGCTTTTTTAATTTTATTATTAGGTTAGTATATATTTATTTCATTAGGTTTATTTTTTATTAGGTTAGTATAATAAATTTAATTTTTTTGTTAGTTGTTAAATAAAATGTTTTCTTTTAATATATTTTGATTTATTTTATTTGTTTGTTAAATTTTGTTGAATTTTTTATTTTTGAACATATTACTATTTTTGTAATATATTATTTATTATGTATTTAATTTTATTTAATTTTTTATGAAATTGAAATAATTATTAAATTTTTTATTGAATTAAATTATAATTATCATCTGTAAATTTTGTTAAATATTATTTTGGATTTATTTGTAATTATTTAATTATTATATATGTATTTTTTTTAAAATAGTAGCATAGAACATAATAAAAGAAAAACATGCACAAGAAACGCACTTCAAAGTGCGGCAAAAACATATAAACCGCACTTCGAAGTGCGACCACTAAAAAACGCACTTCGAAGTGCGGTTAGAAAATATTAATTAATTAAATTTTGACTTTTTATTAAATGAAAGGTAAAGAAGTAAAATTGAGGGTGCAGGATGAAGGCAGTGAGGTGTAGGAAGAATCACTCAATAAGTGATTTGAAGAAATTGAACAAGATTAAGATAATTAAAATGAAAAGGAAATTATGATGATTAACTAAATTTTATCCTAAAAATATTGATTTGTTAAAATGGATGGGAGGACTGAACACTAGAATGAAACAATGACTTATCCACCATGCTATGTTTAATAACTGATTATTTAAAAATAAATAAATAAATCTCCCACCAAAGTGTACAGCTTCATACTCTGTATATGATCAGTAAATAATAATACCATGAATTAATAATTAATCACCACATTTTTTTATTTATTAACGGTTTTCAATAGCATGCTATTATTAATCAATACAGAGAATGAAAAAAAAAATACTTCACGTATTTTCTATTTTGAGGAAGATACTATTGCATCACCATGGTTGTTTGCATCTTCTTCTGAATAATTTGTAAAATACAAATTATAATTATAATGAAAAAATGTGTAAGAAAGAACCAAACATATTGCAGAGGTAGGAGTTGTCACCGTCTCCATGATAAAAGACAAATGTGATTATGAAATATGAAAGTGATATCTACCCACGTTTGTCAGTATAAATTTAGAAATATTATATATATATTAAAGAAAAAATGTAAATTTTCTCAAAACTATATTTTAATAAAAGTATCATTCTACTTATCTTTTAGAATTATTGTAAAAGACGAGATAAACAAAAGAAAAATAAAAAGACATAATAAATTAAATGGCTCAATAAAAACAAATAAATTTGTGTGCCCTTGATATTGACTTATTAATTAAAAGTCATTTTAAATATTTTTAAACCAGTTATTACAATCAATTGTTGTTATAAGAATTTGATATGTTTTCGTAAAAGAATATAGATTCAAATAATTTCAAATTTCAAAAAGAATATAGATTCAAATAATTTCAAAGAGAAAAAGGAAAAGGGTTTACATATAAAAGAGTTTTATTGTTTAAGTCACAATAAGAAAGTAAAAATCTCTATAACGATAAGAAGTACAAAAGAGTATTAATCAAATCCCATAATTGAATATTGAATCTTAAATCATAAATAAAAGCACAGACACACACATATATAATATCACATCTTAAAATATTTTTTAATATATTAATTAAAGATATTTCATAAACATTAATCATTATATTATATTTATTAAAAGTATTATAAAATTAGTTTATGAATAACATAATGTAAAGAGTTTAGATGTAACATCCCAAAATACAGTAATTACCATAAATCAGGATTAATTACAATTAACAGTAAAATAAACAGTCTTTAATATTAACAGCATTCAGTGGTTCAAAACCGAACGGCTTCATTACAAAATAACGAGCGTATCAGAGTAACAGGGAATAAAGCGGAACGAACGGTTTTACAAAAGGATTAACCGAACGTCCAAAATGATCTAATATTAACAGCCTAACATCTACGAGCGCTCTAAGGCTCGGCCTTTACTTCAACTTCAACCAGATTTGCATCTTCCAAATTTTCTTCTTCTAGCATTTCTTCAAGAGATGCACCACCATCTGCTCACATCCACAACGGATGATCATTGCAAGACAAGACGAACGTACAAAGACCATAAGACAACACAAGGAAAAACACAAGGGTAAGCTTACGTAATTTAAATTCATACTTCAACATTTATATTCAAACCATCACGCAATCAGCACATATACATATAACATCAATCAAAGCATAAATATACTAATGCTAGACAGACCGTCCGGACTGTATGAATCTGTGTAGTTACAAGCGTCCTTGCACCCGAGTGATGTAGTAACTGGGTAACACCAAACAGCTGCCACTCGAGGTAAGTCCGTTCTTACGTCGCCCATGTTAACTTATGGACTAAGGACCTCCTGCCGTTCCCACACATGAGTACCCCCTTCTGCTTGAAGAGGCGTATCACGGAACATCAGGATGGACAGCGAGTCTTAACTTATCCACAGTCATACTTTACAATTCTCAATTTCCAACCAAGAGTCGTTCCTCCTTGGAACGCTCGTTCAAATCTCAAACTCATAAATTCACCACATATATGGCTCGTTCATTTTATAATTCTCTCAACATCACATTTTCATTCTTAGATACTCTTCTAAAAAAAAAAACGAACGTTAATTAACTGTATGGACGAACGCTAATTGAGATCAGGACGAACGTTATTTAACATTCAGGATGGAAGCTATTTAAAACGAACGTTCGACATGAGGTCAAACACTATCGAATACGAACGCTCGACAGAGGATCGAACGCTGTCAAAGTCTAACACTCAACATGAGGTCGAATGCTATTAAAGACTAACGCTCGACATGAGGTCGAACGCTATTAAAGACTAACGCTCGGCTGAAGGGCGAACGCTATCAAAGACTAACGCTCAACATGAGGTTGAACGCTATTAAAGACTAACGCTCGACATGATGTCGAACGCCATCGAATACGTACGCTCGACAGAAGGTCGAACGCTATCAAAGACTAACGCTCAACATGAGGTTGAACGCTATTAAAGACTAACGCTCGACATGATGTCGAACGCCATCGAATACGTACGCTCGACAGAAGGTCGAACGCTATCAACAGCGAACGCTCGACATAAGGCCGAACGCTCATTTACTCAAATGGGGACGCTCGTTCTCGAGCAGAATTCTTTCCAAATGAAAGAATTCCATTTTTAAGTTATTTTAAAGAAAACCGAACGGTCTAAGACCGTACAGTGACGAGCGTCAATTATCAAAGGTAGGATTTAAGTACAGATTTCTCAACTTTAAGAATTTCCAGATTTCAACAATTTAACTTATACTTTGTACTTCAAATGAATCTCAAATTTATGAACTTTACACTTTCACTTCCAGATTAATTCATATTCAATAATTAACATCTTAACAATTCATACATTATAGTATTCATCCATCACTCATACATTTCAATCAGCATGCAGTTCAACAACCCAAAAATCATATCAGTAAACATTCATAACAGCACAACAGGACTCGTTCATGCAGATCAGAAAACGCGTATACAGAAATTTCATACTAACAACCCACATCATGCTTTCATACAATCATACACGTATAAATTTAAATATATGTAAGCTTCCCTTACCTGGATAGCAGTGTACTTCCAAAAGCAATATTCTAGGTTTTCCTCTAACCACGTCTTACACCCAGGTTTCGTTCAACAGTTCTCACGTAAAACTAAGACACCAAAAATCAACAAACATTCAGACCTAGAACCCATGCATGCAACCAAAACTAGGGTTCGCATGAGACCAGAAAAAGACGAAGCTTTAGACAGGAGAAACTTACCAGTTCCGATCCAAGTTCTGTTCGGTCCAAATGAAAGATCACAGCTGGACGAACTTTCTTACGGTTCTGGAAAGTGAATCGGAGAAGAAAAAGATGAGTTATAGAAGAGAGAAGATTACTGGTTCTAGAGAGAGATCAGAGAAAATGGAAGGTCGGGTTCAGAGGAAGAAGATGAGTGATACAGGTGAGTGGAGGGTTTTTCGAAAACTCTTTTTGCTTAACTCACGTTCGTTTGAACGAACGTCTCCCACACTGACACCTGTATACAAAACTCTGAATTGGAAACTTCCATCATGACAAGTGGCGCTCATGCATGCAGCGTTCAGTGCGCAATTAATGCACTGGACGTGTGGCGCGGCTCATTTATGGAAGCAACTAGGTGAATCAGCAGCATAATAAATACTGATTTGACACCTAATTACGTCTCTAATTTACTGGGATCTCACATTCCACCTATCTACAAAAATTTTCGACCTCGAAAATTAGAGACTTACCCAAAAACAGATTAGGATACAAGTCCTTCATGGCGCTCTCAACTTCCCACGTTGAATCACCCGTCTTAGCGTCCCACACCATCTTCACCAAGCGAACTTCCTTGCCCTTGTAGTACTTGGTGCGGCTATCTTCTACACGAACTGGATGCAATTCTAACGTTCGATCTGGACGTAGCTGAATGTCTTCTAACTCCAGTACGTGTGACGGATTTGATATATACTTCCGAAGTTGAGAGACGTGGAAAACGGGGTGAAGGTTGGATAACTGGGGTGGCAACGCAAGCTCATACGCCACTGGTCCGATCTTCCTCAATATCTGGTAGGGTCCAATGAACTTGGGGGATAACTTCTTTGGACGAACAGCTCGTCCCACACCAGTGACTGGATTGAGTCGAAGGAATACATGATCTCCTGCAGCGAACTCCAACGGTCTTCTCCTTTTATCAGCGTACGACTTCTGCCTGCTTAAAGACGTCTTCAATCTCTCCTGAATTTGCTTGACTTTCTCGGTCGTTTGCTGAATGAGTTCAGGTCCAGTTAGTACGTTCTCTCCCTCTTGAAACCAGCAAAGTGGCGTTCTGCACTTCCTCCCATAGAGAGCTTCAAACGGCGCCATTCTAATGCTCGCCTGATAACTGTTGTTATAAGTGAACTCCACTAGCGGCAGAATCTCATCCCATGCGCCTAAGTGATCTAGGACGCACGTCCTCAGCAAATCTTCTAACGTCTGGATGGTTCGTTCAGACTGGCCGTCCGTCTGAGGGTGGTAGGCTGAACTCATTTGCAACCTACTACCGAGCTCGCTTTGAAGTGACTGCCAAAACCGTGAAGTGAACCTTGTATCTCGATCTGAAATTATGCTCGAAGGTACTCCATGCAGACGAACGATCTCCTGGATATACAACTTAGCTAAGTTGGCTAACGACATCTTTAAGTTGACAGCTAGGAAGTGGGCGCTCTTTGTTAGCCTATCCACGATCGCCCAGATTGAATCATGATTTCTGACCGTGCGTGGTAGATGAGTCAAGAAATCCATGGATATGCTATCCCACTTCCATTCGGGAATCTCCAACTGTTGAAGCAATCCGCCAGGTCTTTGATATTCTGCCTTCGCTCGCTGACAGGTTAGACATGATGCCACAAAACGAGCGACATCACCCTTCATTCCAGGCCACCAAAACGATTTTCGTAGGTCTTGATACATCTTGGTCATGCCAGGGTGCATGCTAAGACGACTGTGATGAGCTTCCTCCAAAATAATCCGCTTCAGCTCGCCATCGTTAGGAACGCACGTCCTACCCTTGTAACGCAGCATGCCGTCCGTTCCTGTGTTGAAGTCCTTATCTTTATTTGAAACAATCGCGTTTAATATCTTCATCAGTTCTTCATCTTCACGCTGCTTCAGTCTGATTCGGTCGAACACATTGCTAGATATTCTAAGGTTACAGCACTTGATGCTGTTCGGTTCTAACTCAAACTGTAACCTTAGATCTCTAAAACTCTCTACCAAGCTCAGTTCGCGCACCATCAGAGACGACATATGCACCACTTTTCTGCTCAGAGCGTCCGCTACCACGTTCGCTTTTCCTGGATGGTAGAGCAGCTCAAAATCATAATCCTTCAAGAACTCAAGCCACCTCCTCTGCCTCATATTCAACTCCTTCTGATCAAAGAGGTACTTGAGACTCTTGTGATCACTGAAAACTTGGAACGTGGATCCATACAAGAAAGGCCTCCAGATCTTCAGTGCAAAAACGACCGCTGCCAACTCCAGGTCGTGCGTTGGATAATTCCTCTCGTGAATCCTCAACTGCCGAGACGCATACACTACCGCTCGCCTCTCTTGCATTAAAACACAACCCAGACCTTGATGAGAAGCGTCGCAATAGACTTCAAATGATTTAGACGTATCCGGAATAACCAGCACTGGGGCGCTCGTCAGCTTGACCTTCAGTTCTTGAAAACTGGCCTCACAACGATCAGTCCAAACGAACGGCTGATCTTTACGGGTCAATTGAGTTAGCGGCGCTACTATCTTAGCAAAACCTTCAATGAAACGTCTGTAGTAGCCCGCCAGTCCAACAAAACTACGTACCTCCGTGACCGAACGCGGACTCTCCCAATCCAATACCGCTCGCACTTTCGCTGGATCCACCGAGATGCCTCCAGCCGACACCACATGACCCAAAAACTGGATCTCCTTCATCCAGAATTCACACTTAGACAACTTGGCATATAATTCTTTCTCCCGCAACACTCCAAGTACGAGTCTAAGGTGCTCTTCATGCTCTTCTTCAGTCTTGGAATAGATGAGGATATCATCTATGAAGACAACCACAAACTTATCCAAATAGGGCCTGAATATGCGGTTCATGTACTCCATGAACACGGCTGGAGCGTTCGTTACTCCAAAAGGCATCACCACATATTCATAATGCCCATAACGCGACCTGAATGCTGTCTTCTGGATGTCATCTTCTTTAACCCTAATTTGATGATATCCGGATCTCAAATCAATCTTCGAGAACACTGCAGCCCCATGTAGTTGATCTAGCAAGTCATCTATCCTCGGCAAAGGGTACTTGTTCTTGATGGTCAGCTTGTTTAATTGCCTGTAGTCAATACACAACCGAGAGCTGCCATCCTTCTTCCTCACTAACAGCACGGGCGCTCCCCAAGGTGATACGCTCGGCCTAATGAATTTCTTATCTATCAACTCCTCAATCTGCTTCTTTAGTTCAGATAACTCCGCAGGCGACATCCTATATGGCTGAACCGAGATGGGAGCCGCTGTAGTCACCAAATCAATTGTGAACTCCACTTCACGCTGAGGGGGCAGTCCAGGGATCTCTTCAGGAAAAACGTCCGCAAACTCGTCCACAACCGATCGTCCATTACCGTTTATAGTTGACGATCGTTCTTCTACCATTCCTCTGGATTCCTGATCCTCGTGAGTCATAATCAGGAAACAGCTGGCGCCTTCCATAATGTCTTCTTTCAGCTGACCGAGCGTCACTGAAAGAACTTCTTCTTCTTCACCAGGGAAGATCAACTCCTTCGCTCCACAATCAATAAGAATGTGATTGGCAGCCAACCAATCCATTCCTAAGATCACCTCCAAACCTTGAAGAGGTAGGCAGATGAGGCTAACTTTAAACCTACGTCCATCCACTTCTATAGGACACTTGACGCACATAGTGGACGTCCTAACCTCACCAGCTGCTGGGGTCGACACCACCAGATCAAACTGCATCTCGCTCACTTCTAATCCCAGCTTTTCAACACACGCCTTCGAGATGAAGGAGTGCGTTGCCCCCGAATCATACAAAACACAGCAGGGTCTACCAAACAGCATGCATTCACCAACAATAAGGTTACCTGAACTCGCTGCTTCGGCGCTAGTTATGGCATACACTCGCCCACTAGCTTGGGCTCGTCCTCCTCTTGGCTGATTTCTTCCAGCATTGGGTGGCCTCATCACCGCACGCCCACTCATATTACACTCGTGATCCAAGTGCCCGTTTCTTCCGCAACGAGTGCATTGCTTTACTCCCACCAACTGAGGGCATGAAGACCTATAATGTGGCCCTCCACACCGAAAACAAACAACACCTCCCTGCCCAGACTGTCCGACAGGAACTACTGCTTGAGATCCGCTCGTCTGAGAAGACTGATTTGGACGAGCGTAAGGAGGTCTCCTCTGAACAGCACCTCCCCTGGACACCATCGGTCCCCTACTCACTGGTTGCTGCCTCTTCAACCGTTCCGCCTCTGCCATGTTCTTCTCCAAAACCTTGGCTCGCTCGACCATAGCAGGAAAAGACCGAATACACAAAGTTGAGATCAACACTTTCAGATCACTTCTCAACCCATTCTCAAACTTCCTGCACTGCCACTCCTCGTTAGTAGCCATCGTATTGAACCTCAGGAGGTGTTTAAAGGTGTTGGTATACTCCGACACAGACTTGGTTCCTTGTGCCAGTTGAAGGAACTCAACTTCCTTAGCGTAACGTACGCTGTCCGGGAAGTACTCCTCATAAAACTTGCCTCTGAAAACCGCCCAGGTTATTGGATTCTGAGCGTCTGTTAAGATGGCCTTCATACTCGTCCACCAGTGACTTGCTTCCCCAGTCAACAAATACTCTGTAAAAGCCAAGCGGCTTTCATCTGGACACCTCTTTGCATCGTAAATACGCTCCATGTCTCTCAGCCACTGGTCCGCCTCATCAGGAAGGCATTTCCCACTGAATTTAGTTGGACGATGTTGGAGGAAACTCTCCAAACTCCATTCAGCTGCAGGCGGGGCAGCGTTGGAAGAAGACGCTCCCGGGGTGTGCCTTGTAGCAGCTAAGATCTCCATCAACTGTCTTTGCGTCGTCTCAGAATTGGCACGAGAGGCCTCCAAACTCTGCATAGCGGCCTGGTTTTGCTGCATCAGGGTGGCGTTTTGTTCCATTAGGGTCGTATTCTGCTGTTGTAAGCGGTCTATCACTGTCTCCAACAACCTAGCGTGGTTGGACGCATCAGGTTCGTTAGGTTGGGGTGGAGGAGGGAGTCTAGGGGCCATCGTTTTCTGTACCAGAGAAAACGAACGTTAGAAGTGTCTAACAGTTAAAACATTAACTTATTAAACACACGATAAGTACACAGTAAAAACGTAATGCACTCATAACCTACAACGTCCTTAAGAGAACAAAACTGCTCTGATACCACTAATGTAACATCCCAAAATACAGTAATTACCATAAATCAGGATTAATTACAATTAACAGTAAAATAAACAGTCTTTAATATTAACAGCATTCAGTGGTTCAAAACCGAACGGCTTCATTACAAAATAACGAGCGTATCAGAGTAACAGGGAATAAAGCGGAACGAACGGTTTTACAAAAGGATTAACCGAACGTCCAAAATGATCTAATATTAACAGCCTAACATCTACGAGCGCTCTAAGGCTCGGCCTTTACTTCAACTTCAACCAGATTTGCATCTTCCAAATTTTCTTCTTCTAGCATTTCTTCAAGAGATGCACCACCATCTGCTCACATCCACAACGGATGATCATTGCAAGACAAGACGAACGTACAAAGACCATAAGACAACACAAGGAAAAACACAAGGGTAAGCTTACGTAATTTAAATTCATACTTCAACATTTATATTCAAACCATCACGCAATCAGCACATATACATATAACATCAATCAAAGCATAAATATACTAATGCTAGACAGACCGTCCGGACTGTATGAATCTGTGTAGTTACAAGCGTCCTTGCACCCGAGTGATGTAGTAACTGGGTAACACCAAACAGCTGCCACTCGAGGTAAGTCCGTTCTTACGTCGCCCATGTTAACTTATGGACTAAGGACCTCCTGCCGTTCCCACACATGAGTACCCCCTTCTACTTGAAGAGGCGTATCACGGAACATCAGGATGGACAGCGAGTCTTAACTTATCCACAGTCATACTTTACAATTCTCAATTTCCAACCAAGAGTCGTTCCTCCTTGGAACGCTCGTTCAAATATCAAACTCATAAATTCACCACATATATGGCTCGTTCATTTTATAATTCTCTCAACATCACATTTTCATTCTTAGATACTCTTCTAAAAAAAAAACGAACGTTAATTAACTGTATGGACGAACGCTAATTGAGATCAGGACGAACGTTATTTAACATTCAGGATGGAAGCTATTTAAAACGAACGTTCGACATGAGGTCAAACACTATCGAATACGAACGCTCGACAGAGGATCGAACGCTGTCAAAGTCTAACACTCAACATGAGGTCGAATGCTATTAAAGACTAACGCTCGACATGAGGTCGAACGCTATTAAAGACTAACGCTCGGCTGAAGGGCGAACGCTATCAAAGACTAACGCTCAACATGAGGTTGAACGCTATTAAAGACTAACGCTCGACATGATGTCGAACGCCATCGAATACGTACGCTCGACAGAAGGTCGAACGCTATCAAAGACTAACGCTCAACATGAGGTTGAACGCTATTAAAGACTAACGCTCGACATGATGTCGAACGCCATCGAATACGTACGCTCGACAGAAGGTCGAACGCTATCAACAGCGAACGCTCGACATAAGGCCGAACGCTCATTTACTCAAATGGGGACGCTCGTTCTCGAGCAGAATTCTTTCCAAATGAAAGAATTCCATTTTTAAGTTATTTTAAAGAAAACCGAACGGTCTAAGACCGTACAGTGACGAGCGTCAATTATCAAAGGTAGGATTTAAGTACAGATTTCTCAACTTTAAGAATTTCCAGATTTCAACAATTTAACTTATACTTTGTACTTCAAATGAATCTCAAATTTATGAACTTTACACTTTCACTTCCAGATTAATTCATATTCAATAATTAACATCTTAACAATTCATACATTATAGTATTCATCCATCACTCATACATTTCAATCAGCATGCAGTTCAACAACCCAAAAATCATATCAGTAAACATTCATAACAGCACAACAGGACTCGTTCATGCAGATCAGAAAACGCGTATACAGAAATTTCATACCAACAACCCACATCATGCTTTCATACAATCATACACGTATAAATTTAAATATATGTAAGCTTCCCTTACCTGGATAGCAGTGTACTTCCAAAAGCAATATTCTAGGTTTTCCTCTAACCACGTCTTACACCCAGGTTTCGTTCAACAGTTCTCACGTAAAACTAAGACACCAAAAATCAACAAACATTCAGACCTAGAACCCATGCATGCAACCAAAACTAGGGTTCGCATGAGACCAGAAAAAGACGAAGCTTTAGACAGGAGAAACTTACCAGTTCCGATCCAAGTTCTGTTCGGTCCAAATGAAAGATCACAGCTGGACGAACTTTCTTACGGTTCTGGAAAGTGAATCGGAGAAGAAAAAGATGAGTTATAGAAGAGAGAAGATTACTGGTTCTAGAGAGAGATCAGAGAAAATGGAAGGTCGGGTTCAGAGGAAGAAGATGAGTGATACAGGTGAGTGGAGGGTTTTTCGAAAACTCTTTTTGCTTAACTCACGTTCGTTTGAACGAACGTCTCCCACACTGACACCTGTATACAAAACTCTGAATTGGAAACTTCCATCATGACAAGTGGCGCTCATGCATGCAGCGTTCAGTGCGCAATTAATGCACTGGACGTGTGGCGCGGCTCATTTATGGAAGCAACTAGGTGAATCAGCAGCATAATAAATACTGATTTGACACCTAATTACGTCTCTAATTTACTGGGATCTCACATTAGATAAGTATTATTTTGTTCTACTCTAAAGAAGTAGTGTCATATCCTTTAAAAATATTATTACTATTATTATTTATTACTTATTGTAAATAAGTTATCCTCTATCACATAGACTTTTCAATATTTCATTATGAATGTACTAAATAAAAAATATTTACAAATAAAGGGTACTTTCTTTAAATTTAATGTAAAAAACTCTAATTTGATGAACTTGAAGATAGATAACTTTTTCAGGTTAATGTATTGTTTTAAAACATTATAATAAATAAAATAAATAGAATTTAAGAAATAAACATAGATTTTGATGAAATTATCTTTAGAGATAATGGACTCAAATTGGATTCAAACTTAAAACTTCTTCATAGAAACAGAAACACCGTTTCTAGTTGCATTAGCCACAATCACATGGATGGAAGTTGTGTTCCCACGACACGTGTGTCCTTTTCTTGGTTTCATGTTTCTCAAACTGAAATGAACCTTCTTTTCATAACCATAGTCGAAACCCCACACCACACACAAGCCGTGTGTGGCAGCGACTCGGTTTCTGTCTCTTTCATCTCAAACTTTTATAATTCCAACTTTCTCTACAAAAATCAATTCCTCGTGCTCCCCTTTCCTAACTTCTCTATTGCCCTTTCTTAATCTCTTCCGCAAACACACTTTCACAAACACAAGTATACTTACTAAACAAAGCTCGAGTTTTTACCTCATCTGGGTTGGTGTTCTCGTTTTCTTCGCCATCAAGTTTCAGTCTTTCCATGATCATTGAAGTGGGTTTTGGTTTATAATATCTCAACATGTTCTCCAACACCAAAGTTTCTGTCCCCAAACGCATGGGGTTCAGAGTCAATTTCACTTCGTTCCTGAATATCTCCTTCCTCATGATCGTGTTTTGTGTTTCTCTTATTTCCCACTTCCATTCTTCGGATCATGTTGTTCTGAGGAGAAACCGGTTAGGCTTGAGGGAGGGCGAAAAGGATTGCAAAAGTTTCCACAATTTGAAAGACTCAAAAGCCAAGTGCTTGTACTTGAAATCCAATGATCCGTGTGTTTCTCAGGGTTATGTCGACTACCTTTACATTTTCTATTGCAAAGTGGGGGATTTCCCTCTTTTGGGTCATAGTCTTTTGTTTCTTTGGCTTTTGGTTCTGTTCTACCTGTTGGCCAACACTGCCTCTGACTACTTTTGTCCTTCTCTTGAGCACTTGTCCAAATTGCTGAGGCTCTCTCCCACGATTGCTGGGGTGACTCTTCTCTCTCTTGGAAATGGTGCTAATGACGTTTTTGCCGCCCTTGTCTCTTTCAAGGGTAGTGGGACCCAGGACATTGGTTTCAACACTGTGCTTGGAGGTGCATCCTTTGTTTCCTGTGTTGTGGTTGGAATAGTGAGCATTTCAATCAGGGAAAGGGGGATTCGGGTCAAGAAGTGGGCCTTGGTGAGAGATGTCTGTTTCCTTCTCCTGGTTCTTTTCTGTTTGTTGATCATTTTGATCACTGGTGAAATCAGTGTTCCCGGGGCAATTGGTTTTTGCTTGATGTATGTGGTGTATGTGGTGGTTGTTTATGTCTCATCTAAACGAGGGAATAAAGGTGTATGCGACGATGCTGATACTGAAAGTGATGGTGATTTGAGTCATGGTGGTGGCAATGATTTAGGTGTGCCTTTGCTTATTGGCTTGGAGAAAGGACTTGCAGATACAGGTCAGGAATTTGACGTGAAAATAGGGAGGAAGTGTTGCTGTTTAAAATCTTCAATTTGTAGAATGTTACTTTTTGTCATGGAGATGCCACTTTACTTGCCTAGGAGATTGACAATTCCTGTTGTTTGTGAAGAGAGATGGTCCAAAGGGTATGCAGTTTGTTCAGCGATGCTAGCACCACTTCTACTGTCTTTCTTGTGGGTACCAAACCTGGAAAAAAACTTCAACTCAAGCCTTATTGTTTGTGGAATTGGATTGTTGCTTGGGATTACACTAGGGGTAACAACATTTTTCACAACCAATGTGTCAAGCCCTCCAAGGAAGTACTTGTTTCCTTGGCTTGCAGGAGGATTTGTGATGAGTGTGACTTGGAGCTACATTTCAGCACAAGAATTGGTGGGGTTGCTGGTTTCACTCGGTTACATATGTGGGGTCAGTCCTTCAATCCTGGGGCTAACAGTTCTTGCCTGGGGAAATTCAATTGGGGATTTGGTTACAAATTTGACAATGACTTTGTATGGCGGATCAGAAGGTGCTCAAATTGCAATATCAGGGTGTTATGCTGGTCCTATCTTCAATATAGTGGTTGGATTAGGCTTATCTCTTGTGAACACTACTTGGTCAGAGTATCCATTTTCTGTTGAGATTCCTAAAGATCCATATCTTTGGGAGACATTAGCACTATTGGCAGTTGGATTGGTTTGGGCTCTTGTTGTGTTGATTAGAAGAGATATGAAACTTGATGCAGTATTGGGAGTAGGACTCTTGGTTATTTACTTCATTTCTCTGTTTCTGAGGCTGATTCAGACACTTGGGTCACTCCATTTTCAGAATATGATAAACTCACTCTTCATAACATCATAAGAATTGTGAATATCTCATAGTTATTAGTCACTCACACACCACTTTCTGTAGTTCTACAGTGTGCAACTATGATAGATAGGTCTAAATTACATAGGTGTAAGTCTTTTGTTTGGCTAACCAATGATGCCATTTTTTGTATATTAAGATATCACAGAATTACGTATAGTGGGAGAGGTGTCAATTTGCTCTCCCTACAAGTGTTTCATAAAGTTTTTGTTTTCATACAAATAAAATTTGATTGATTTAATTGTTCAATATACTTAGATCCTAATGCAATAACAATGATGGGATTAATTTACTATAGTAATATAATTTTGTTTAACTCTGTTGTTATGTCAAAAGCGTTATAGTGAGGGTGAGAATGTGAAATTCTTAAACTGAAAAAACATGATAACGTTGGTTGAAAGAATCTCACATCTAGATTGGATGCATTTGTCGTGATTCAATGACTCCAACTTAATTGATATGAAAAATTGAAAGAGAAATAAACGTTGAAGGAAACGTCAAAATAGTAGCATTAGATTGGAGGAATTGTGGTACACGGAAGCAGTGATAATTGACGGCATAGGGCAATAGATTAAGACCATTTTTGTAGTGGTAGGTTCCAAAATCTGAAATTTGAAGAGTTTGTGTTGGGAAACTTTGTCGGTGTGATGGATAAAGGTTTGTAGGTTGTGTTGCTCTATTCACTTGTTATGAGATGGAATGGGCCAAACTACTAATAATGGAGATTGTTCTTTTGGTTCAATGCCAAGACATACTCTTCTATCAAAGTTGTCTTAAAGATCAAATATACCCTAATTTTGGGTGCAAGCTACCAACATTTACTTTTTAGATTAGAGGGGAAAAGAAAAAGAAAAGAAAAGGAATTCCAAGTTGAATTGTTTGGATGAAAGAAAAGTTCAAAGAAACGAATAATCATTTCATTCATACGAGAAAATAATTTTTTTATTAATATAATAATAAATAATTTATACAATAATATTTTATTTATTTATTATTCAATTATTGATTTTATTATAATACAACATAAAAAAGAATAATAATTAATTATATTAAAATAATAGTCAATTATGTAAAAGAGATAATTGATTATCTCTTTTATACTGTGCTTTTCTGCATTTTTTTCTAGATTTTCTTACATTTTTTTTATATCAATATTACATTGTTTTTTCAGACATACATTCAGTTTTAATTTAACAATAAAGAATTTTAAGAAATCTACTTTAATATCTTTTGGCTAGTTATGTTTCACGTAAATTTTAGTTGAACTTTTTGCTATTTTACTTGAGAATTTGTACCTTTTCTACTTTATGGAAACGATTTTTTATATAATAAATTTTCTTAACTTGTACAATCTTTAATGATAAATTTATTCAGTATTTAACTCTTCAAATCAAGACATTGATAAAAAAAAAAACCACAACTGGAGATGTGTAATGATATCACAAAGGGTGTTACACTAATATATGTGAGCTTAATATTGAAAGAAAATAAAATCACTGCTCTGGTGTTTGGTTTATTATTTTAGTTCAATTTTTAGGAGGAGAATGAAGGAGAACAAATTATTTTTTTTTATTATCTCAAATATTTACAACTCGAATGGAAATTTAAAATATCTTTTTATATTGATTACATTTTATGTTTATTGTAGATTAAATAGTAAGGAATATTTATTTGGCTAAACTAGTTGATATAGTAATAGGCATTTCATCTTATGATTTTTATACTTATAAATTATTTGTTTCTACTTGATCTAATAGGTATATTATATAACATGATCCATTAAGGTTTTTAGAAAACTTTTATTATGAAATTCAAAATTATATGTATTTAATTTATATTAACATATTATAATTAAATTTCTATAATTTTATATAAATTATTATTATTTACTATTACATTATTATTTATTACATTATATGTTTCAAGTAAATATTATTTCAATATAGACATACGTATATTATAAATACCACTAGAATTGTTAAAAAAAATATAGTCTCTCATAATTTTTTATACTCACCATAATTAAAAGGATCATAATTCTCTTCCTATCTTTTTTACGGTGAATCTCTGTCCCAATTTTAATCTTTATAAATAACATTTTTATCCTTTCATATTATTTTTAATTTTTACCATTCAAAATCATAAGAATTAACTAAGATTGAAAATAGTACTGGAAGAACTAAATATATGATATTTAAGTGCATAAATTAAAAAAAAAAGGTTTGTTTATCTATAGAAATAAACGAATAATCAAACTCTTTTTATTTTCTTCGTAGTATTTTTCCGTCTTATTTTCTTCTTTAAAAAATATTAAAAAAATACTCTAATATTATATTAAGATAATAAAATTTAAGTTTAAAATAATAAAATTTAAGTGTAATTCAATTTTATACAATTATTTCAGTAAAGGATGACTTAGGCAAAGCTATATATTATAATTTCATTAAACTTTTAATTGATGTAAATTTCTAATCACCTTTTCATGGAGAACATTAAAAATAGAGGAAACGAATGACACAGTAAGATAATTTGGATTCAAATAAACTCTTAATAATTTTAATATCATTATAAAAAGGAAATATAATGAAGTAATTTATTGAATCAAAATATATTTGATTTTCATAAAAGAAAAAGTTATATATTATAACAAACATAATACTGAGTTAAAGTTAAAGGAAAAAAAAACCAGAAGCAACTAATTATATAATATTTATACTAATTCTCACAAATTTTATTTCCAAATTCAATCTTATTTACTTTTAAATTCACTCAAATAAACGACAAAAAAAATTATCGTTCAAATCCTCTTAAATCCCCTCAAATCCACTCTCTCAAATCCACTCAAAAGAACAAGCCCTTAAAGCTAATTAATATTAGCTTTACAATCTTTTATTAAAATAATTAATGGTATTATGAATAGGGTGGATAAAATCAATTTCACAAAACTTATGTTATTGATATACATAGAATAAATTACAAGTTCTTTTATATAATTATTTTAATTTTTAAGTTGTGCATAAATCAACATTACTTTTATATATATATATATATATATATATATATATATATATATATATATATATATGATTTGTTAACTTATATAATCTCTTAAAGTGTAGTAAATTTTAGTTGATAAAAAAAATTCTTATTTATAAAAAATACATACTTTAAACACAGAGATATTTTAATAATTTTTATCTTTAATTTAAAATAAAAATAAAAAAAATCAAAAATTATTCAAATACCTTAATCTTAAAACTTAGATTTCATAACTTTTATCAACTAAAATTTACTACAAGAAATTACACAAAATGATTTGCTTAACTTGTGTAATATATATTAATTAATCATTTTAATAATATAATTGATTAGGTCACAATGTTTTCATCAGCGATATATCTAAAATATTAAAGAAAAGACATGTGAAAGAATGAGTTGTATAATTCCACATCAGAATAAATGATCCAATTATCTTTAAAATAAAACTAATAGTAGAAAACTAAACCAATTAAAGAAAAAAACAAGTTTGTAATATGAATATAATTTGATGAAAAAATAATTATGCTATTAGAAATATTAGAAATAGTCGACTACGAAACATTAAAAATTTCATTTCTAACACCACGATATAAAATAGAAGTAAAATAATTTATTAGTTAAAATAGAATTATATAAATAAATAATAATATGTCAATAAATATAATAAATTTGAACAATAAAATATAAAATAGCCAAGTATAATATACATATGTAATATTTAATTATACACATATAATTACACCTATTTTTTTTAAAACTATTTTGTTGGAAGGAAAAAGAAACAGTGTATATAATTTAGATCCTTAATTAACATTTGCATCATTTTCTCTTAAAACATTTCCTATTTAACGTGAAAAAGAAAACATGAAGAATAAAAAACAAATCATATACTGATTCTTAAAAGATTTCAATAAGCAATATCAATTAATAAAAAATAAAAAATGCTTAAAAGCCGATTTAAAACTAGTACGATTAAAAAGCAGTTAAGAATTGATCGACTTCATAAACCAAATTACTTTTTCTAATTCAAACAATTTGGTATTAAAAGATTCAGCCATTCAAATATTTTTTAAGCATATCATAACATTCCTAGTATACAAATTCTGATTAATGTTATTAAATTCATAACTTTAACACGTATATGTATATTTATATTTAAACTCAAATTCATCCAATAATATATGAGACAGCCAGTTAAACATAAAATATCAATTTTAACATGATTGAAATATAAATAGTAGAATTAAAAAAATATGGAGTTCCAAAATACATGTGAAAATCATTATAATATCATAAATGAAGAAATTGTAACGTAAAATTATAAAAGACATAAATTTAAGAATACAAAATATATTTTAGACGGTCCTAAAAAATTATTAAAATTATTTTTAGTGAGTAAGCGGGACAAGATTGTTAAACAGATCCAGGAAAGTAAGCCTGTGCTTTTTAAACAAAAGTTTGAAGCTGAAACAAGTACCAAAAAGCTGAAACTAACGGAGAATCCAACCGCGACTTCTTATTAGCCTTCTTCTTGTTCATCCTCCGCTTTTTTGAACTTAAAACATTATTAATGGAATGTGCAGAACTGGTTGCAAAGGCAGGTGGCTTGAATGGAGGATTCTTGCTTTTGACATGTAGAATGAATTTTAGAAGATTCGGTATGCGCAACTTTATCTTCACTTTTATCAGCCACAAAATATGGAACTACTGCATCTTTAGGATCCCGTGTAACAAAGATATCTTTCGAATTTGGTGTTGGTAACACTTCACTAGCCTGTAACAGAGATAGACTCTTTCCTTTTATTGCTTCATAAAATATAGACTTCGACTTAATTATCTCAATGAGCTTAGTTCAAAAGCTAGAATCACCTACATTAAATGGTCATTTAGCAAGTAAACACATAGCTATATAAAATATATTGAGATTATGTAATAAAACATACACAAAATAATACCCATAATTGAAAGAATAACGGCTTGTGTTGCGGACTACTCAACATCCTTTTTGGTTCTAGTAAGATCACCCGTGTAACTTGTACCATGAAAAATAAAGATGATGTGAAAATCGGAAGTACACCTCCTAATATTTGCTGAACAGTGTAGTATGAAGTTCCCTCATTAACAAAAACCAAATGAAGCAATGAAAAATAAAATGATAATATTGTGAAAAATCATACCTCATTAACAATAGAGGTTCCTTCTATTCTGGTCTTTTCAAGAATAGCTTTTAGAGCAAGTCTAGCTACTTCCTGTTCAACAACTCTTTTTTGGGAAAATTTAGATTCAGAAGTGTAACTAATCCCAGCCACTCACACAATTGACCAAAACTTTGGAATATGCGGCTCTCCCTCATTGAAGGTTTGATACATAGGAAGGTCAATGTTAGACCTTGATGTAAACTCTAGGAAGGTCAATGTTAGACCTTGATGTAAACTCTTGCAAAAGATTTTTGTACATTACAAGCCCTGCTGATTCAAGACTTATACATAAGCTCATACAAAGCATATGTGCCAAATAATGTTTTCATGGTTATGAAGAACATACGAGAACAATGAGGAGGAGTAGGAACCGTAAGTGGAGGAAGGGAAAAAGGACCAGAGGAAGAAGACGAAGCCATGCTGGAGGAAGGAGGAATTTATTTGTGACTAGGTTTTAAAGAATTGGCACCCTTCAGAATGCTTGGGGGAGAGGGAGAGAGAGAAAAGAAAGGTAAAATCTTGAAATGTGATAGGCATGGAAAAGAATGGTAAAATCATAGACCCTAGACTGCTTCTTTACTATGATCTTTCCTTTTTTTTAAAAAAATAAAGAACCTTAATTGTGCGTGTAGCACAAGCTATTTTCAAATGTTAAAGTAGAAATGCTTGTACATGTAGAAATAATTTTCTACTTCAACATTATTGAATTTGGAATTACATTCATGTTATGGACTATTGCTTTGCTAGGATTTTTCTGTTTTCAGAAAAATACCATGAACATTAATTGTGCGTGTAGCACAAGCTACTTTCAAATGAATGACACTTATAATAAAACATTAATCCTACCAACGACTAGTTAACAACGTGGTTAGAGTCAAAGGAGTAAAAATAATTTTGAAATGGTGCATTGTGGTACTCTAACCTCAGGAATATTGTCCTTGCTTCAAGAATCTCTTCGAACTCCGCAAGGTGAAAGCAAATGAAAAAGCAAAAGCAACATTCCTGTGAATTTGGCAGTAGTAGCAAACTCATGGAAAAACCAAGGTGTTGGAACCGATTGTTATGAGAAAGAATGGATGAAAAGTGTAAATCTTATTGAATGTTAAGCAAAGTACAACTTATATACAAGGTACCTTTAGAGCTGTGCAAAACTGTACGAAAATAAAATGTAACAAATTAACAAAAAATAAACTACATTTACATCCAATATCCCCCCTCAAGCTACAACATATATATTCTTAATGTTCAGCTTGGACAACAAAGATTAAAATTGTACTGAATGTAAAGCTTTAATGTGAATGTCAGCAAGTTGTGCTGAAGTACGAATGGGCAGGAGCCTAATTACATCAGCTTGAACTTTAACTCTTATGAGATGTCAATCAATTTCATTATGCTTTGTCCTCTCATGCATAGTTGGATTATGTGAAATTTGTATGGTAGATCGATTGTCACAAAACAAAGGTTCTTGCTTTTGACATATAGAATGAATTTTAGAAGATTTGGTCGCTCAACTTTATCTTCCCTTTTATCAGCCACAACATCTGAAACTACTGCCTCTTTAGGATCTAGTGTAACAGAGCTATCTTTTGAATTTGGTGTTGATATAACTTCACTAGCCTGTAACAGAGATAGACCCTTCCCTTTGATTGCTTCATAAAATATAGACTTTGACTTAATTATCTCAATGAGCTTAGTTCCAGAGCTAGCATCACCTACATTAAATGGTCATTTAGCAAGTAAGCATATAGCTATATAAAATATATTGAGAATATGTAATAAAACATACACAAAAGGATACCCATAATTGAAACAATAACGGCTTGTGCTGCGAACTACTCAACTTTCTTTTTGGTTCTAGCAAGATCACTAGTGTAACTTGTACCATTGAAAAATAGAGATGATGTGAAAACCGAAAGTACACCTCCTAATATTTGTTGAACTGTGTTGTACGAAGTTCCTTGAATATGCAATTTAGAAGCATATTCATTTATGATACACTCGCATAATGGTGAAATCTTGGAAGATAATGAAAAAAAAAATCAATAGTTAGAAACAAAACAAAATGAAGCAATGAAAAACGAAATGATAATATTGTGATATATCATACCTCATTAACAATAGAGGTTCCTTCTATTCGGGTCTTCTCAAGAATAGTTTTTAGAGCAAGTCTAGCTACTTCCTGTTCAACAGCTCTTTTCTGGAGAAATTTAGGTTCGGAAGAGTAACTAATTCCAGCCACCCGCACAGTTGACCAAAACCTCGAAATATGCGATTCTTCCTCATTGAAGCTTTGATACACAAGAAGGTCATTGCTAAACCTTGATGTAAACAATTGCAAAAGATTTTTGTACTTTACAGGCCCTGATGATTCAATACTTTTACGTAAGCTCACACAACGTATATATATCGAATAATGTTTTAATGGTTACAAAGGACTTACGAGCATAATGAGAAGGAACGTGAACAGGAGTTGTAAGTTGAGTCATAATAAAACACCAATCCTACCAACCAATAGTTAACAACGTGGTTGGAGTAAAAGGAGTAAAAAAATATTTGAAATGGTGCATTGTGGAATTGTAACCTCAGGAATATTGTCATTACTTCAAGAATCTCTCCGAACTTTGCAAGGTGAAAGCAAATGAAAAAGCAAAAGCAGCATTCTAGCGAATTTGGCAGTAGTAGCAAACTCATGGAAAAACCAATATGTTGGAACCGATTGTTGTGAGAAAGAATGGATGAAAAGTGTAAATCTTTTTGAATGTTAAACTATGTACAACTTATATACAAGGTATACAACTGTGCAAAACTGTACGAAAACATAATGAAACAAATTAACAAAAAAAATAAAGTACATTTACATCCAATATAGTCCCTCAAGCTACAACATACATATCTTTAATGGTCAGCTTGGAACACAAAGATTGAAATTGTGTTGGATGCAAAGCTTTAGTGTGAATGTCAGCAAGTTGTGCTGAAGTAGGAATGGGTAGGAGCTTAATTGCACTAGCTTGAACTTTATCTCTTATGAGATGATAAGCAATTTCAATATGCTTTGTCCTCTAATGGATAGCTCTATTCTGTGCAATTTTCTAAGGTAGATCGGTTGTCACAAAACAAAGGTTCTTGCTTTTGACATGTAGAATGAATTTTAGAAGATTCGGTATGCTCAACTTTATCTTCACTTTTATCAGCCAGAGCACCTGGAACTACTGTCTCTTTAGGATCCAGCATAACAAAGATATGTTTTCAATTTGGTGTTGATAACACTTCACTAGATTGCAACAGAGATAGACCCTTCCCTTTTGATTTCTTCATAAAATAAAGATTTTGACTTACTTATCTCAATGAGCTTAGTTCTAGAGCTACAATTACCAACATTGAATGGTCATTTAGCACGTAAGCACATAACTATATAAAATATAGGTTTAAACCCTTTAGTTGTCCCAATTTATGTGAGGTTTTCCCATTTTGATCCCCTTCTTATTAGAATTCCCAATTGAGTCCTTATAAGTGGTAATTTGCATCAAATAAGCCCCTGCCGTTAAATTTCGTTAACGGGGTTAAGTTTTTGCACAGGTGGGAGGATGACATGTTTTTTTCTTGAAATGTGGCTTGCTCAGAGTTTAAACGTGGCATTATTCGTGGAATTATTTTAAACTTAATAATATAAAATTAGGGAAATCTGAAATGGGATTTAGGGTTCAAAGAAATTAAAATTGGGACTAGAAATATGAGAGGAGAGTGCATCCGAAGCTTGAGCGAAGTGTTTAGTGGAGAGGATATAGACTTGAGTAGGGCTTTGGAGGTTCGTGATTGGAGTTTGGACGTCAAACGTGAAGTCGTTGTAGGTGTGCGTGAAGTGGAATTTACTGGAAGGTTAGTATGTGTACTTTACATACATGTCAATTTAATATTCGGTTGTTTCCGTTGGTATCTGGGGATGCTTTTTTGAATGTGGGGTTGGGGTTGTCTGAAAATGTGGTGTTTTCATATTGCGGTTGTGGTCCCCCATGTCCCCCATCTTTAAACCCTTTGTTTGTTCTGTCATTATCACTTTAATAAGCGGTATTTTTTTGTCCTTTTAGGGTTATTTGTAGGTGTAGAATATTGTTCATTGTGTTGTGTGTGATGGATGATATAGAGGTTGTTATTCACCATGGGGGGATGTTCGTGAATGACGGATGCCTGAAATATGAAGGGGAAAGTGAGACAATGTATTTTGATCCTGACTTATGGAGTTATTTTGTTGTAGTTAGTGTAGTGAAAAGTCTTGGGTACGACGATTTTAAGGATCTGTGGTTTTCTGTTGGATGTGGTCCTGTATTAGATGATAAGCTAGAAGCATTGTGTGATGATGTAGGTGCCATGCATATGGTCAATTTAGCTCACTTAAATGGACAAGTTCATTTATATGTTGTGCACACTATCTCTCAACCTGATGTGATTGACATGATTGAATACAACGTTGATGAGGGAGGTGAGGAAAGCACCTCAGGCTAATGAGGGTGGTGAGGTTGCACAATTTGCTGAGGGTGTAGATGATGGTTTGAGGCAACTATTGGATGAGGGGGTAGGTGGTGATGGTGAGAGGATAGAAGCATAGGATGTTAGTCATGCTGAGATGACAGAAGCAACTGAAGATGAGGGTGAGAGGATAGAGGTTGATGAAGGAGATATTGAGAGGATAGAAGCAGATGTAGTTCAGGAAGAAAGAATAGAGGTTGAGGAAGGTGATGTTGAAGGTGAGAGGACAAAAGCATATGTAGTTAAGGAAGAGAGGATAGAGGTTGAGGAAGATGATGGTGAGAGGACAACAGCAGATGAAGTGCAAGAAGAAAGGATAGAGGGACAACAACCTGATGTTGATGCTAAGAGTAGAGAAGAAGATGAAATTCAAGTTGAGGCTGAAAGGATAGAGGTTGAGGAAGTTGATGGTGAGAGGACAACAACTGATGAGTGCAGGAAGATGAGGGTGAGAGGACAGAGGTTGAGGAAGGTGATGCTGAGAGGACAGCAGCAGATGAAGTGCATGAAGAAATGATACAGGTTGAGGAAGCTGATGTTGAGGCTGAGAGGATAGAAGCATAGGATGGTGAGGGTCATAGGTTAGATGGTCAGGCTTACAGAATAGAAGTACAAGACTTGGAGGATATAGAAGTAGAAGTATGTGATTGGAGTACATCACGTGAAGATGATGATGGTGAGATGCATAGTGAGGATGGGTTAGTAGACATAAATGTGCAGTGTGATGTAAGTGACAGTTCTGGTAATTTGGAGGTTGAGGTTCAACCTGTTTTACTTGGGTTTGAGTCAGATATGGAAGAAGATGATATTAATGATTCCATTTGGTTCAATGACGAATAACAATCTAAGGACTTAACTTCTCCTGATATTAGTGATGAGGACAGTGAGGATGAAGAAAGGTATGGGCATTTTTCTACGTTTACTATGCCCAAAAAAATGATTGATTTCAAATGGGAAATGGGAACATATTTCGTGGATAAACAAGACATCCTTGATGCCATCAAAAGTTATGCAGTAGACAATGGAAAAAATTTGAAACTTGTTAAAAATGATAAAAAAAGAATTAGGGTTAAATGTTTGGGATCAAAAGGAGAATGTTCGTGGATGGCATATTTTGGTTTCATGGATGCAGTAAAGTCATGGCAACTGAGGATTGTGGTTGACAAGCATACATGCAGTAGGGAACACAAGTTGCGAGTATTCAATGCAAAATGGCTTAGTAGAAAATTGGAAAAAACATTGAGAGAGAATCCTAATGTAAAGGGAGTTGATATTAGAGATAAAATTACTAGGAAATGGAATATAGCAATTTCTAAGAACATGGCTTACAGGGCCAAAGCCTATGCATCAGACGAAGTGGATGGGTCCTTCAGTAAGCAGTATAGTAGAATTTATGATTATGCTCATGAGTTATTAGGAAGAAATCCTGGCTCCACAATCAAGGTGAAAGTTGAGTCATATGATGGGAAATCAATCTTCAAGAGGTTTCACGCATGCCTAAAGGCATGCAAAGATAGCTTTGTCTCATGTAGGCCAATCATTGGCCTTGATGGAGCCTTTTTGAAAGGCAGACATCGTGGTGAGCTATTAACTGCTATGGTGAGCTATTAACTGTTGTGGCTCGTGATGCAAACGACCAAATGTTGCCACTGGTGTATGCAATTGTAGAAGTTGAGAACAAGGAGACTTGGACTTGGTTTATGAAGCTATTGATGGAAGACCTTGGTGGACCTGAGGTGTGTTCTTCACTTACAATCATATCAGATCAACAGAAGGTAACTTCCATTATAATTATTGACTTCTATCTTATACAAATTTATTCAAATCAATACCATCTCACCATTTTTATTCTTCATTCATAGGGTTTGTTACAAGCAGTACAAGATGTTGTTCCTAGAGTTGCACAAAGATTTTGTGTAAGGCATTTATATGCCAACTTCAGGAAGAAATTCCCTGGAAAGAACCTGAAAAAGCTTATGTGGAGGACAGCTATAGCAACCTACCCACAAAAATGGGAGAACGAGATGAGATGTATCAAAGAGGTCAACCAAGATGCTTTTCGACACTTGTTAGCTATTCCTCCAAGGTTTGGCACTCTCGGTTTACATAACTTTTACTTAACTTTTACTTTCTTGTTACTCAACATATTTATTGTGTGACATACATCTTTATTGAAGGTTTTGGTCTAGATCAAGGTTCACAACCACAACTCAATGTGATACTTTAGTTAATAACATGTCAGAAGCCTTTAACAGTGTGCTGGTAAATACGAGGACAAAACCAATTATTACAATGTTGGAGGAAATCAGACTATACATGATGAAGAGATGGGCCACTAATAGGTCAAGGGTAACGTCATTTAAGTCATCAATTTGTCCAAAAATACTGAGTAGACTACTAAAGGAGGGACTACTAACAAAGAATTGGATTCCCAGGTATCCAAAATTTATGACATATGTATATCTTTGTTTATGTTATCCTAGGTAGTAAAAAACTAATGTTACCTATTGATTGACAGCTGGTCTGCACAAAGGCTATTTGAAGTCAGACATGTGTCCCAAAGTGAGGAAAAGTTTGTGGTGGATGTAGATCAATATTCATGCTCCTGTAGGAAATGGAGCATCAGTGGCATACCTTGCGTACATGCACTGGCAACAATGAGGTTTCTCAACATAGATCTAGAGGACTACATACCTGTGTGCTTTAAAAAGTCTACATATGAAGAAATTTATTCCTCCATTATATATCCCATTAATGGAAACAACCTCTGGGAGGTAACCCAAAGTCCAGATGTCATGCCTCCATTAACAAGACAAATGTCTGGGTGTCCTAAGAAGAAAAGGAGGTTAGAGTAATGGGAGTTGAAGAAAAGTAGGACCAGAATGTCAAAAAGGGGATTACTGAAGAGATGTGGCATTTGTAGGGAAGTGGGCCACAATAGAAAAAAGAACAACAACCCAGTTCATTGCCTGAGGGTGAAGCAGATGGACAAGAACCACTTCTGAGTTGAAGATTGTTATCTGTTTTAGTAGTACCAAATGTAATAGGCCAAAGTTTGATGTTTATCATCTTACAGACATGTCTTCTAAATAATGCTTTAATGTTTCAGTATGTAATAGATTATTCAATCGTATTAATATACAAATGTTCAGTTTGAAGCTTATGCATTTTCTTTATTCTCCTCGTATTAAATTTTATTATTTATCATCATTGTGCCCTTAGTTCAATTCCTCTTAAAGTTCTGTTTACTCAGGTCCCAAGAATACAATATTTTGTATGTTTTATTCACAACTGTTTTACAGGTTGTATGTTTTATTCAGAACTGTTTACTCAACCTCTATTGAGAACTGTTTTACAGTTTCTATGCATATGTTATGTTATACATAGGGCAATTGCTGACAACAAAACGAAACCAAAACAATAAAACTGATTTTCCCCAAATTATCATTTCATTCAAGATCTGAAACTAGTACATCTTCATTGCAGAAAACATAAATACATTGAACAGAACTACACTAAAATTATCAACCCTGCTACTAATACCAAAACAGACCTAAATTATCAAGCTCTTCCCATCAACATTGCAATTATAATGATGTTCATCACACATAGAACACTGACAACCCCAACCAAAAATTTAATCCAACTTTTCTGCACACCAACTATCTTCTTATCACTTTCATTTTCAAAACTCTTCACCAATCTTTCATCATTTGCTTCCAGCACCTCACAGCTAACACTTTCTTCAATTTCCCAATCACGCAACCACCTGAAGTAGTTGCTTAAAAAAGTTAACGTCGTTAACTGCATTTAACGAAAATGCTATCATTGAGTCAAATTGACCAAATTAGGGACCCAATTGATCACTTTCAAAATTGAAAGACCCAATTGAAACGAATCCGCACATATAGGGACCTCCGAACCTATTAAACCTAAAAATAAAAAGTAGACAAATTTAATGGATTGAAACATAAAAAAATTTGAACTAATTCAACCATATGCAATGTTGCTATTCAACGAATATAAATATCTTTAAATTAATTCAAAGGTAAGCCTCATTTTCAATAAATATGATCAAAGATAATTTGAATAATATACTATTTAAAACGAAATAAAAAAATATAAATTTAACTAAAATTTTGTAACGATCTTAACTAAGATCTTAAGAGTAGAATCAAGTACCTTTATTTATATTTGATTTCAAAAGAAATTAGCAATTGCATTTAGATGTGTTAGGTTAGATTTAGCCAATTGCATTTAGATGTGAAGACATTATAGTCAACATCTAATCCACACTACACATTGAAAGTTGGTACCACGACGGCGCCAACGAAGCTGCTGGCGGTGGCCGGTTTCAACTCCGAAGAAGGTATTCCTTTTGAAGAAGAATAAGGGAATCCACGTGGAAGTGAAGAAGAATAGGGATATTCTCTTGATCCAGTTTTCTACCTGCACCCCCTTCTATGTGTTGAAGAAGAATATGGAGTTGGATTTTAAACATCCGAGATCAATATACTTCAAAATATAAAAAAGCACGTAGAATTTGGAAATTGTAACACAAAATTGCAGTCAGTTTTTTTTATTTTTTTATCTAGTTTTGGGATTTGGATTAGTGTGGTCTCAAGAGATATATTATTTACTTTATATATATATATATATATACTTTTTTTACATATATAATTATGTGATTTGAGCGCAAGTGTATAAGTATAGTTATGGTAAATTAACTCTCGTTCTTTAGTAATTAACCATTTTTCTTAGAAAGTTAAAACTCTGATTCCCTAAAGTAGCAGCGACAAGCATGATTCATAAGAATACAAATAAAATCATGCTTCTATCCTTAAGATCCACAACTTAAAATTTGAACTTCTACCCAAAATCTAAATTTCTAATTAGAGGGAAAAAAAATCTATTCTAATACTTTTCAGTTTTTTTTTTCCAAAGAGAAAATAAGATGTAGAAATGGACCACCATGATTGGGACGTGTAAGAACGATTATTTGACTTGGTTCATCCAACCTATATTCCATTTTTGTCACTATACCCAACTTGAAGGTTTTCACGTGCCCTAATACTTGTCATTTTTTTTCCTTATAAAATGATTAAAGAGATAACATGTTTCATTCATAAACAAATTTCACAAAAGCTTTTATCAATATGAAACTCTTACATCGCGTCTTTGATTTCAAGTTAATTTTTTGGTTAATCTTTTAGTTGACTACATTTTATAAAGAAAAAAGAATTTTTCTTTATTAAACTTTTTTACACATAATACAAATGAAATATCTTGCAAAAAAATGTGAACTAGATAAAAATGTTTGATTTGATTTTCGTGGGTTAAATAATAATAAAAAATTAAATATTAATTAGTGTGGACATACTTGACTTCAAATCAATTACGTCGCTTTCAAATTTACATGGTGCTCAGCCTTGATTTCACTTCTTCTATATCAATCTTGTTCACTAGCTAGATAAAAGATGATTTTTTTTTTCAAGTGATGCTAAAAGTCTCTAATACGTATACGTTTCAGTTGGTTATGATTTGAAATTTCAAAGGTATATAATTTGAAAACCCAATTTATGAGGTGAGAATCTGTAAATTGAATTAAACCGGCTTTTAAGCGTCTTTTTATTATTGGGTTCAGTATTTTTTTTACTCTTCATATATTTTATTATTGAAATTTGTGATATATGATATGAAACTTTAATATATTTTTATTTTATAAACTTTAAAAATGAATAAAGATACTTCTTTTAATCTAATTTTTTAAAATATTAAATATATTTAATATATATTATTATTTGAATTGTTTACGTAATTTGATACATTTTTCATCAACATTCGGTTAGAAAATTCGTTTGACATCTCATTTAATATAATTAGGTTGAAAGAAATATATTCATTCATTTTTTAAATTTAGAAATCAAAATATATCAAAATTTTGAAAAAAAACAAATTTTAATTTTATCTAAAAAGTAGTTAATTCTTTATAATTTACATGTGTGATTTATACTAACGGAAGTATTCTTTTTTGTAAATTTAATATAAAGTTATGCTTTTAAATGCATGGATTAGGAAATATTTTTTATATATGTTCTTAGTTTTTCTAACTTTAATCCACACATTAATGAACATTTTTTGTTGAAATACAAATAAGATATAAATAATAATAATAATGTCAATTTCAACACATTCTCAAGCAATTCATTTTGTAAAAAGGTATTTTTGTAAAAGGATGTGCAAGAAATTAAGGTAGCATCTTTTACTTACTCTTCTATTACCAAAAATTATATTTTCTTTTTCCCTTCCAAAATAGTCTTGCTTGCGTGTGTTCTAAAAACATGAATGGTATGGTGAATATGATGTTATGTTTTTTTATTGAAAACTGAAGACAAGATAAGAAAGTAAGTTCCAAACGAGACAGAAACATTAATTAGTTTGCCGTCAGGTCATTGAAACTTAAGACATATCGTAACTCAAAAATTCAGCTCAAAGGATATGATAATGATTGTGACTTTAGATGTTGTTTATTAAGTGCTTTTTTGAATTTGGCATTAGGTATTCCAAACAAGTTTATTAACTTTTAATTACTTTCTTTTACTATACAAGTTAATTTGAACGTGTTTGAGGCTGAAATGCCATAAATATTATACTTCAAATAGGAACAGATGAAATTTGGAGAGCAAAATTGTACATAACTTGCAAATCCAATTGACAACTTAAATCCAATTACAATGCATAAAGAAATAATATTTCAATTAATTCTATCTTCCAATTTTTACGTCAAACTCTTTCATATTCATGCAAAAGTTAAAACTAATATTTAAAACAATAAATGTCTAATTAGTATTTAATAGGTTCTAAATAGGCTTAAACAACTTCTAAGGTTTGTTGTAATCATTGTGCTATATTTTAAAGAAGATACATTAGAGAGATTTAGTGGTAACAATGAGTTATGAATCAATTTCTATACACTTTCAATTCAAAACTTTAATTAGTTTTGTGTATTTCTTTTTATATGTTGTTAACTCTTTTTATTTATTTTTAATTAATGTGAAACTCAAATTGTTCTTCAAGAGTGAGTCTTTTTCATATTGATACACTTTTTTTAAGTAAAAGTTTTTTTAATTATGAGTATCTTAATTTTACTTTATTGTCTTTATCATAACATTACACATTTTCCTAAACATCTATCTAGAAGAGTTTCAATACAAAAGATCACTCTAAATCATATATATTCGTTTGAATTGGTTACCAATACAAACCATCATGTTTGATACAACTATATAGACACCTTTCCAAGGTTATACATAAGGAAAATTTAACATCAATGAGTTGTAAACAAACCTATACAAGAGATCGTGACACTACCTTCAATCCAAATCCTTAAAGCATTGAGTTTGTGAATATTTTCTTTATATGTTGCTCAACTTTCTTATTTTTTTATAGTTGATCAAAGAGTCCTTGAAACTTACTGAAGTGATTTGAAATGGAAAAATTCTTCCTTATCTCAAACTCATTAGAAATTTAGCAAATACAACTTATTATTGTATGACTTAGAAGCATACAATGACCAATCTTTTACTAAGATTTTGGTAAAGTATTTAGTATCTATGATCACAAAGCTTCTTCATTAAAATTGATATTCATTCTTCATAGACAAAATCTAACTTCTAAATAGCAAATGTTCAAATAATGTCTTCACAAACAATAGTCTTTCGTCTTGATCTATCATAAATGATAATTTGTACTATTTAAAACAATTATCTTTGCATTTGTTTTCATCATTCAAGAAGATAAATATAATTCCAAAGTAAGAAGTCATGATATCACTCTGGTAAGGAAAACAAAACAATCAAAAGTATCAAAGCATATAAATGAAATAATTCTCCTAAATAATTTAATTTATGTTAGACATATTTCCATGGCATATGATTGTTGAACCTTAGAGGTGTAAGATTAGGTAGGATATCAAGGTTAATAATACATATTTATTAAAAAAAAATCCTACTTTAATTTAGTTGAGACATTTATTTAAAAAGAAAATAATACTTTTAGTTTCTTTTTTCCTTTTTAAAAAGATATTTCTTTAAATTTGTTGTGGCTTTTGTTCTAACTTTTTTTTTGGAGATGATTCTATTATTTTCTCAATCAGATAGTAGTAATGAGACATTGATATATAAAGTGAGTAACAACTTTAACCTATTAAAATTTCAACCGGGAGAATATTAAGAATTCTATAGGTTTTTCTTATATTATGAAGCAATTCCCTCAAGAGAAACAAAAGTTAATTTTGGAATATTATTGTACTTTAGATTTGTTTAATAAAGTGAATTACTAGTGAAATAATACTTTGTTAAGAATTGATTAAATTTAAAATTTTTACTAATCAGTAAATTGGAATTTAAATAACAAATTTAAATTTTACTAATGATCTGTATTTATATATTTGAATGCAATACTTTACATTAGCAATAACAAATTTATACATAGAATAAAAATATATAAAATAACGTGTTAAATTAATATAATATAATATAATAAAAAATCAAGATATAAAGACATTAATTAATATAAATGGTCATATATAATTTAAAACCAATTCTCAATTAAACAAATCAAATATACTAACTTGGTCTGATTTTCAAAACTATGATTAGTCATATATGTTTCTTTCTTTCTTTTTTAACTACGATTAGATGTGATTTGAAGATGAGGTCACAAAATAAAATGTAAATCTCAAAACTTTTCCCATCGTTACTCCTTATTTTTGTGAATTCAACTGTTATCATTGTTATGGATGCTGAAAAAAATATATGGATAAAATATCTTAATTAAATAGTTATGTTTCTAAACTTTTCTTAAATTATTTTAATTCTACATTATATTTTGGTAAACTCACTGTTTACTTAAATTGATTTTTCTTCTTGTTAAATGTAAAAAATTTAAATAAGCTGAAGTTTAATATTAAAAAAATCATAAATCTATTATTTAAAAATTTTGAATTTTCCTTACGAAATTTTATAACTAGGGTCAAAGTTTTCCTCTCTCATTGAAGAAGACAAAAAAAAAGAATTGTGAAAAGACACCATACGAAGCATATTCCACCTTCCCATCCTTTTATTCCTTTGTAGCTTAATTTCGAGTGAGTATTGCGACATATGCCTCACACACTAGTGCATCCAATATTGGTAAGAGAAATTGAAATTCTCTAGAATTAGAAGAAAATATGATAAATTTATTGATTATTTTAAAAATTGTATGAGTGATAATTGTAGGTTGAAAATTTGATGGTTAGTAAATTCATTACGACAAGTGTAGTAGCAGAGTGTGTGTTAGAGAGTTTGTAAAGAAGAAAAGTATTATGTAAAGAAGAATTAAAATATAGACGGAAATGTACAAAGTAGAGGTGTGGATTGCGAAATGTATGATGATTGAATCACACATGAGGTTGTTCCATGAGAAGGACTTCAATGGACCCTCTTATGATGATGAAGTTCCCCTAAGAAACTTTGCATCTCTAGCTAGAATTTCACAACCCCAAAAGCCAGAGCAATCCTTATAACCAAAAAACAGAGGTAAACACTTAGAAGCCCTACCCCTAAGGATTTATCCAACCTCATACTCTTCTTTGGCAAGATCACAAGTGCCCAAAGAAGCCCTCCCATCAAGAACAAAATTGTCTCATACAGTGAAGGATCCTTGGGAATCACATAAGGGTCTGGATGATCAGACAAAGCTGAGAGAACAAGGGGTAACCCCAAACCCATCAAGGTATTGAACATTGGACCAGCGTAGCAACCGGATATGGCCATTTGAACACCATCTGCCCCACCATTTAAGGCCATGGCACCATTGGCTATGAAGTCCCCAAGTGAGTTCCCCCAAGCTAGGACAGTTAGTCCTAGCACTGAAGGGCTAACCCCAATTATGCTCCCAATTGAAACCAAGACAGAAACTAGCTCGGCAGCAATTATGTAAGTCCATGTTACACTCATGGCAAAGCCACCAGCTAACCAAGGAAACAAGGACTTGGTTGGTGGGCTACACCTATCAGTTGTCACGCATGCCATGTTGCCCAAAACTATCCCAATCAAAGCAGCTACTATGTATGTAACCAGGCTACTCCTTGAAGCCACGTTTTCACCTTGAGTGTTGAAAAGAACTGCAAGTAAAACTGGTGCTAATGTGACAGATATTACTGCAAATGGCTTTGACCACTTCTCCTCACTCACCACAGGAATTGTAAGCCTTCTTGGTAAGCAAAGAGGTAGTTCTACCACTTGTAGCAACTTTCCAAAGTAGAGGCAACCAAAGAATGACTTATCACCGAAAGTACTGGCTGGCTTTTGGTCCTTATCTTCAACCACCACTATCTCTGCCAAACTTTGTTTCTCTTCATCAACATAGCCCAACAAAGGTATGCTAGGCGCTGATGATTCCTCAGAAGACATTGAATATTGCCTTGCATTTGTTGTGTCCCCTCCGTATATGAGATGTGTGGCTGAGACGGCACAGACGTAGAGGAAGTAGATAGAAACATAGCAGATTGAAGCAAACAAAGTGATTTTACCGATGTAAATTATGATAAGGAGGATGAAAAGAGAGAGAAGGAAGAAAAGGACATCCCTGATGAAACTGGCCTTTTCAACCTCAACCTGATTTGGGCTAACCAGAATGCTTATGACCCCCAAGACAACACACGACACAAAGAAAGAACCTCCTAGGATGCTGTTGAGTCCTACGGCACCGTTGCTGGATGATCCTGAGAAAGACACAACGCTGGCAAAGAAATCAGGAGCGCCATTTCCCAGAGAAAGAAGGGTCACTCCTGCAATGGTGGGGGAGAGCCTCAAGATGTTGGACAAACCCTCCAAGGAACTGCAAAAGTAGTTGGAAGCCGTGTCACCCAACAGATAAAACAACACTACAAGCCACAAGGCAAGGAGGGATTGTCCAAAAATTGGGAATTTTCCAGAGTTGCAGTAGAAGATTTGAAGATAGTTGATGTATCCCTTTGACCTGCACTCGAGATTAGTTCTGACATACAAACACTTGGAGTCAAAATCTGAATACTTGTGTATATCAGTGCAGCCTTCAACGCTGACATCTCTGAAGAGCCTTGCATGGTTGAAGATTGAGAGGAAAGAGGCATTGGAGTGGCCTTGAGAATTTTCGTTAGGAGGGTGGAGATAAAGGTTGAGAAGTAGACAGAAGAGGAAGACGAAAGCCAAGTTGAGGACAAGAACAAGTACTCTAGATTGAAGCTTGGACTTGAAGATGATGAAGGGTGCCATGTAGAGACTGGTTTGGCAAAAGCTATGGTGTTTGGTATTGTGTGAAAGTATGAAGCAAGAAACTAGAATCGGTGTCCATATGGTATATGATGGAGCAGTTGAAAGGACATGGAGGAAGAAGACATGGAGAGGAAATTTACCTCTGAACAAATGTTGCAGAGAGAAGAAACAAGTTTAGAGATATTCCATCACAAACTAAACAAAAAGCCATAGTGTGCGTGATGGCGTTGCTTTTGCTATGTCCCATGTGAGGGATTGAGTTAGGTATAGTAATTTGTGTTTGTGTGGATGGTATGGGGACGTACACAGGGAAACGAATGAAGCCAAATTTCACTTACCAAAGTTTTCAAAACATTATAGATGATTTAAGTGATTGCTAACATTGTATTAAACCAAAGCATAGCACACACAAATAAAATAAAAAATGCACCAATCATTGCTGCCAGCATCAATTTCCAACCTCAAATCAATACATCTGTTTCATGTTTCCGAAAACTTCTGTTAGCAGAAAAAATATTTTTTATAATTATAAATTAATATACGTGAAAAAAAAGGATTATATAATTTTTTTTTAAATATAGTTTCAATTTTTTTATATAAATTAATTTTATTTCTTGGAATAAACTTATTTTAGTTTTCGCTCGTATATTTTTACTGTAAAATAGTTATAGTTTTGTTTTCATAGTCTTTATCATTTTGAAAAGGCTTATCTGGTATAGTATTATTCATTAAGATGTTTTTGAATCTTAAAATTGTGATAAGTAACTAGGTTTTAAAGCGAATGCTATCTTGTTATCTTGTTCCAAGAATATTATCGTTATCTTTAGGAAAAAAAGGGTTTATATTCTTTTAATCTTTGAGAGACTTCTTCCAATCATGTCACCTAGGAATCAATTTGAAATAATCTATAAAGGTATTGTTTTTAACACATTACAACTTCTTTCGAAAACAAAATTGTGACGAAGACTTTTTAACATTTCTTTTCCTTATAATCTATTAGAGCACGATTCAAGGTAAAATTGTCGTGAAATCATTAACCTTCAAAAACTTGAGATTGAAACCAGACTATTTGTGTATTTTGTGCATTTCTTTTATGCATACTCAAAAACGATATTTATTTAATAATATTGAGTTTAATTTCACTCAAATCGATTATAAGTTGATCCACGTTTTAGATATGTTATTCACGAATAAAATAATTATCAAGTAAATCAATGTTTCTTTTTATTAATATATATATTATAAATTTGATAGGTCTCCTAATATTAATTTTTTTAAAATAAGGAAAAAATAATATTTATGAAACATATAATATTATTCATGATATAAATCAAAATTTATTTATAATAAGAAAACTCAATAATCATAAAACTCATTAATAATATGTATTGATTATTTATAGACTTAACAATATTATAAATATATATATATTATTTATTTTAGTGTAAAAAGTCCTTATAGGTGAATTTCTTCTCATGCCGATTCACAATTTGGTCACTTATCAACAATCAAGTCAATTTATTTGATAAACTGTTATGTTAAATCTAGTCAGAACGCGTATATATATATATATATATATATATATATATATATATATATATATATATATATATATATATATATATAATCCTATGAATATTCTCTAAAATCCACATTGTTAATACTATTTACATCATTTTCATTCCAATTTAAACAATTTACATATATGCATACACTTAATTAGTTAGGAAATAAATCATATTAAAAGTAATATTGTGTACTCAAAGGGATACGGAATATAATATGTATTAATCATATGGTTAAAAAAATTATTATATTTAACTTCTTTTTTTTAAGTACACACTGAATTAGTGTGTGCTACGTAGCTCACTGATTGATTTACAGGACCATGAAAAAATACAAGTGGAGGGTCGTGGGACCAGTAAAAATGTGAAATCATACCCGAGACAAAATTCTATGTTTCTCTCTTTATTATACCTGTCATGTCTAAAGTTGAACCCAATTCCTTTTTAAAAAATATCTAAATGATATATAATAATAATAATAATAATAATATATACTGATAACTTTTTGGCAAATATACCAAATCGTTTAAGTAATACAGTGAATTAAGTTAAGAGTATCGTTTTTCAAGAAAATTTGAGTCATGTTATTCAATTAAAATTATTTATCAAGATCAATTATCGATGATAACATTTTTTATTTGAATTTGAAAATTAGCATGAAATTAACAACGTAAAAAAAATTAAAATTGAAAAATACGATAAAAGATCACTAGAATGGGTCTTTGACTAACATTGCATTAAAATCCTGAACATCATACATTCTCTGTTCAAGCATTCACATAAGAGTATCCTGGTTTAATTCCTTAAAACAAGTTCTAAAATTATCTATTGAATTATTAATTCCTTAATTAATTATTTTCCATTAAATTCAGATGTTGAGAATGACCAAAAGCACAAAAGTTATTCCTAGCGTAGTTACTTTTAGTTTCTTTTCTTAGGTTTCTAGTTCTAAAAATACTTCCCAGTATAAAAGAACTTTTAAAGAGAATTATACTTCCGTATAATCAAAAGCAAGTCAAAGAAATGAACAAGAACAGAAACATATATTACACAGGAAATTTACATTAATGTATCGTCATACAACCAATTCCAATGAACAGAAAATTTAGCCTATCCTAGACATCTCAAACGTACTCTTTTCAACAATTCCTTGCAGAAAAGGAAGTCCTAATGTCTTGAAAGGTCTCCTGAGTGTCTCCCGAAGTCTTGCAAAGCTATTTCCTATTTTTCTCGAAGATGGTTTTTCCTTTCTGTCACGTCTTTTTAAGTCACTTAACTTAATTAATTCGCTCACTGCGAATTTTCAAACTGCTGCTTCTTTAACTGGTGCTATTCGCTTAGCACACAGGTGATGGTGCGCTATGCGAATTTCTTCCTGCTGGCTCTACGAAAATTTTGGCTTGCACTGAGCGAGAATGGCTGACAGGTCCAAATAATACACCCTTTCTTGTACAATATTTTACATAACAATCTACTCCCTATTACAACTTTTTAGTGAAGAACAACATGAATAATTACGAGATTGAGTTCATTTATAAGTGTAAAAACAACTATTTTTCACAATTATCATATATATATATATATATATATATATATATATAATTACGTTAAAAATTTATCACTTAAAATAGATGGATATCTAACTTGTCAAAATTATTTCTCAAAAGTATATGTAGTCTCATTCCAATTTTATAGGGTATGTTTGGCTAAAACATAATATAGTTTTTAAAAATTAAAAAGAAAATATTCACGTCTATTTATAATTAAAAAAATTTAAAGATCCATCTTTTTGGTTTAGAAGAAATGTTTTTAATATGATATTATAATTTTATTTATTCATTTAATAATTTAAGTATACAACTCTTTAGAATGAATAAAATTGGTAGAATGGAAAATATAATATATTTTATCAATCTTTTAGTTTTTTATATACCGTTTGAATGTTAGGTCCGAGTGATGTTTAAGTGGTAGTATTTACTCAAAATACAGAGTACAATTATTTGAGCATTCTTTTGGTTGATCAAGCAATAAAGTTTCACACTTAAGTTGTAATTTGGGTTTGAACATCAAAATAATTTTCTCACCTCTAAAACTCTTATCACTCGAGCAATAAAAAGTGTTAGATAACATAAATAAATAAATGAATAGAAGATATTTCTCTTTTGTAAATAATTATTAGAAATAAATCATATGAATAGGATCCATAATCATAGAAATTCACAATCATAGGATCCAAAATCATAGACTACCATTCCACTTGTTTTGATGTATATATTGATACTATCATATTAATGGAAATCTGATGAGATGATTTCTAACAAAGAGACACAATTTATAAGTGAATTCTGAAACTTTGTGGTTTGATGTACTAAGCCATATTACTCGTTACATGAATAATAGAGTTAGTATTGATTACTTCTCTAAAAATTTAAACATTCAAACATTTGTTAAGTGTTCAAGTAAAAAAAGATACATAATCAATTATTTCTCTATATGTATATCACTCAAGTTTTTAGATGGTACTTAATTGATATCTCGTAGCTAAAGTGAGAGTTTTGTTGCTAGTATGATCTTTATGTATCATAATAATTTTGGATTTTTTTTTTGTAATTTTATTATATTTTTAGGAAAAGTAATTGTGAATTATTCAGATTCCCACTGTGGAAAATAATTATGTATATAGTAGGAATTAAAGACAACATTAGTGGGAGAGTTAATTATTAGTGGACATTAAAAGTTAATTTTAGATTTTCTTTGTAATTTTATTATATTTTTAATTAAGTAGTTGAATAGTCACATGGAAAGATAAGAAAAAAAATTGGGAATTATTCCTGTTCTCGTGGTGGAATTCATTAGGAAGATACAATATCAATGAAACACGAGTCCAACTTACAATTTGGATAAGAAATTGACACCACCTTTACTTTAAGACTTTAAGGCAGTGTGAATTTATAGGTCTTCTACCTTACAAGGTGTTCAACTTTCTCATTTCTACTTAATGAGAGACTTAGACTCACACTTGGATTTCCAACAATCTCTTTTTAAGAGTGACTTCCTTTTATACTGGTACACTCCCTATCAAGCAGAAGCATTTCCAACCACAAGTATTTTAATGATGATCTTCTTATATCGTACACCTAGGATTCTTCACCCATATTGTATTCATTTGAGTTCGTCACTAATAACTATCATTATCATGTTTTTTTATTTTTTTTTTATTTTTTTTATTTTTTTATTTTTATCTTTCATTGGTTTTTTTATTTATTAATTTTAGATAATTAAGGTTTTATTTAATAATTTGGAAAATATAAATGTTTGGTTTATAATTTTATAGATAAGTGGAAATCACTAAAGTTGGTTACTTCAAGTACAAAATCAAGTACAAAATCAAGTACAAATTTTATGTTTAGTACAGTTCGAGCCAATTCGCCCATTGAGCCAACCCACTTCACCTAGTGAGTAGTGTTTAACTTGCCCAACGAGCTCTGAGTTTTGTAAAATTTATAAATAAAAGACTTTACATAGTTAAATGTAATTATTTTTGGAGAAAGGGAACTCGATCTAAAAGAAGAGAAAGTAGAGACTCATTCTGGAGGTTGAAGACATTCATCATTATTCTTTTCTAGTATTCAAAATATATAGAAGTAACTATCTCCCTTGTTCACGGGGTTGAACCTAATGTATCTTAACTCTTTGTGATTTTTGTAATTTAATATATTTTCTTTTCATTACTCTTGTATTTTATTCTCGTTCTTAATTGCATGATAATTGATTGATTGAATATTCATGGGTATCTGATTATTGGACACAAATGCTAAAATCTAGACTAAGATAGAACAACTAATAGATTTAATCATTGGTCATTCTAAACATCCAAACTTAATTCTTAATGCGAATCTATGGTAAAAATATCTAAGAAATTAGAATTTTTATTATTAAGATTTAGACTTGTTTTTAAGAAATTAGGACTTGTTAAGTTGTGGTGTGAATACTAGAGTAGGAATTGAATGTATATTGTTTAGTATTTTTAGATTGGATTGAATTAGGAAACCCAACCTTGGTGAAATATTTACCAAATATTTCATTTAATCAATTTCATTATTTTCTACAAATTAGATTTATTTTATTCGTAAATCAATAATTTTCATTCCTCCAAAGTTTTTCACTTAAATTAATAAATAATTATAGTTTTTTAAACAATATGAGTAACTTAGGAAAATGATATATCGATTTATTCACTTTATTACTTCTATGATTCAATATATTTGTCAATATCATAATAAGTTTTTGGTACCATTGTCGGGAATTTTCGTGTTGTTCAGTAAATTGTGTTTTGTTTATCAGTTTTGGTTTAAATTGTTTATAATTTGTTTATATGTTTTACTTTATATTTTCTAGTTTAAATTATATATATATATATATATATATATATATATATATATATATATATATATATATACTAACAATTATTATTAATCTCCCAATGTTTTCTTGTTTTGTATGATAGGCAAGATTTTGGTTGATCAATTACCTTACGATCCTGAAATTGAAATAACAATCCGAAAGAATAACATTATAGGTTGAAGACTTTTCAAGGAAGTATGTGAAGCCTCGTCAAGAGAAATAGAAAGTGTTTTATATTTATCAAATTTCTCTCATATTCAACCGTCAAATCAAGAAGAAGATGTAGACATGGTCGTGGAAGGTCATAGACAACGTACTTTGGGAGAGTATTCAACATTTACAGGACTGTTGAATTTCAACAGTATTGTCAGGCCAGTGGAGAATGTAACAAATATGGAGATGAAGTCTGCTCTTATTCATTTAGTGTAGAGTCATCAATTCATTGGGTTATCTCACAAGAACCCATACACTCACTTAGCCACATTCTTAGAAATTTGCAGCATGATCAAGATTAACTAAGTTCCTAACGAAGTTATTCGTTTAAGTTTGTTTACTTTTTCATTGGCATGTAAGCAAAAGGTTCGGTTGGATTCTCTCCCTCATAATAGCTTGATTGTTTGGGATGATGTTGTTAAAAGTGTCTTCGTAAATTCTTCCCTCGATCAAGTGAACTAAGGGAAATAAGATATTTCTTCATTCCACCAAGATTACGATGAATCAGTGAGTCAAGCATGAGATAGTTTCAAAGGATTACTTAAGAAAACTCCTATTCTTAATTAGCAAAAGATTGATTTTAACTTCATAGATCATATCCTTAATTTTGTCATCCATGATCGATTCAATATACATGCTAGAGAAATTTAAGAATTTATTGTATCATGTTCTTATTGTACAATTTCAAAGAAAATCATCCTAGGATGTGTTCCTTAAATTTCAATAACATGTAATCCTCTCTCTTGCAAACAATTTATACAATTACATTGAATTCTTACTTCATCATCATTACTACTATTGGTACCACATTACACATAAACTGTATAATGTTTTCATTTTTCTCCCGTATTTATCACTTATATGTATTTTATATGTATTGAATTAATCAACATCAATGCATGTCTGTGTTTTATATATATTGAATTAATCAACATCAATGCATGTCTTTGTTTTATATATATGGAATTAATCCAATATCAATCATGTCTTCATTTTATATATGTATGATTTTTTTCACCATGCATGTTAAAATCCTTTTTTAATGAAAGATATGACTTTACCTAATTCAAAAATATTTTCATCTTCGTAACTAATCAGTACATAAAATTGAATTCTAATTTCTTATATTTAAAAAAATAATAACATTTCTTATTATTTTTAAGTGACATAAAATGAAAAACATTAACATTAAATCAATTAAAACCAAATATATGCAATAGAAGATCAAAACAAAATCAAATCAAATAAAATTTCACAAAATATAATAAATATAAATGAAAATATACATACTAATAAACTAAAAATAATTAATCTTCTTAAATGGACTAAAATCATTTAAAACATATTATAATATTATTATTATTATTATTATTACCTCTTGTTTGTATAATGATTATTATCGTTTAAAATAAAAAAAAAAAATCATAAGTTTAACTTAGTATATAAATAATTTAAAATTTAAAAAATTATATAAAGAAAGTTTTAAAAATTAACTTATATATACATCAATTTAACTTACGTAAAAGTCGATTCCAATTTTCCTTCTAATTACTAATATACACAAAAGTCTGTTAAAATATAGTCCTAATCTTATAATAATTATTGTTGTGAATCGACGACATACGGTTGGCGACAAATTTCTGTTGCTTCAATTAAAAGCGTTTATTTGGTATGGGAAAGCACTTTTAACATAAGTGAAAATTGCGAATGAATGAAGCTTCTTCTCGTGTCGGTTATAAAATTGGTTTATTTTGTTCTCTTTTTCGTTGTCTTCATTCGAAGCATAATGCCATACCATTTTAATTATATGATCATGAGAAATGAAAACATAAAGTTATTTTACACTGTCAAAATGCTTACTGTGGGAACGCATTTTCAAATTGTTTTATCTAAATTAAGAAAAACATTTAATTTTTTTTATTTTCAGTTATATATAATAATACGGCTTTTATTTTTTTTTCTCACAAACAATTTTTAATGCATTATAAAAGTGGAAATAAGTGTATGATTAAAAAAAGTTATACTGTCCTAAAGTTTTAAAAATAACATAAAAATGATCAAGTTTTCTTTCAAAGAACAAATATGACATATATTCATGTGAATAGAAGGAGTAATTGATAAGCATGAATATAAATTAAGAAAAAGAGACAAATACGATATTGTTGGATTGAAGGAGTAGTAGAAGTGAGGACAAGAAAAGGAGACAAAAAAATCACATTGTGGCTGCACTCATCTAAAGTTTTTAATTAAGGAAACTTCCTAAGAACAATAATGATACATTGGTAACTTGTTCTTGTTCATTTTCACCTCAAGTTTTCCCATAAAAGTTAAGGAAATTTCCTAAGATATGCTACAATGTTATATGGATTGTGTTAGAATTTGATAAACACTGTACTCTTGTTTTGAATCATGTTTTTGTGTTTTCTTTTGTTGCTTTTTTTTTTTCTGGTCGGAGAAAGTGTTGTCTTTTACGTAGACCACACAATTGGGCATAGATACTAAGTCGATGCTATATTTTAATATTTTATTTTATGCACTCTTTTTTATCTCACAGCCACACACTTTTTATCCTCTCAACTCGTTATCATGTGAATAATTCAGCACAGGTTGCACGTGGGAGAAGTCGGTTATTAATATGTACTTTTTTTTTTCGTGATATACTCGTCCGAGCTGGAAGTTTTACGTGGGTTACATGAATACTAATCATATCTCGTTAATTATACTAAGAGATTGAGATCACCTTTTATCTAAAATCTTAAGGAAATAGATTAATAGTCTTTTATCTCTATATATTATTCTATTTTTTTATTTTTATTAAATGTGGGACTTAAACACTTAGATTTTCAATAAAATAACGATAACTTATATTCGTTTGTGATGATATAAATGAAGATTTTATTATTAAAAATATGTACTATTGATAGTTTATAAATATTAATCCTTTTTAATTTATTAAAACTACCTTTTTATTGATACAATTATAAAGCTCATGGATGTCAAAGTAAACAATATGGATAAAAATATAATGTGGCAAACATATAAATAATTCATGACTAAAACATTGACATTAAGTGTGCGTTTGAATTAGAAGATGAATTTGGTAATATGGAAATGAATAGATCTGTGGAGAAATAAAAGGAAAAGTAAAGTGGTTTAGATAAGAAAAAATGGTAAAAAATGAAAATTTTTTGTAAAAGTTTGTAAATGATTTATTTAATATATATGAAAAAAACAATAAAATTGTAAGATGATCAAATTAACACGGTAATTAAAATTGTTACTATTACTATTTATATTTATTATTTATTTATATTATTAATATCATTATCTATATTATTATTATCATTTATTTTACTATAATTTATAATATTATTATTAGTTATATTATATAATAAATATAAAATTAATTATTATTATATATATATAAATTGATAATCGATTTTTGATGTTTTCTGTAATAATTTTCATCAAGAATCAATTATTTGTATCAAAGAATTGATTTTCTGACGGTTGGAGAGTCCTCTGTCAATGCACTTGAGTTGACATATTTTTGTCATTCATCTCTTAATCCCATCGAGAAGTTTCATCCACTCTCAAATCCTGTTCTCAAATTTGCTTACATCACTGGAAACCGATGTAAAGTCACTTACTCTTTCCTCCTATAATAATATTTCAATCCAAACAAATAAGCAAGCCTAAATTGAAAATGTCGACTACTACTCCCTTCAATTAAGCGGTCAAAATTTTAAATTAAAAAAAAATCTTATATATCATTAAGTTTAATTTATAAATTGTTTCCAATCTAAACTTAAAAAGACACATTTTAAATAAATAACAAAGTGAGATTCCTAAGTTTTTAATCATCCAAAAGTTTTATTTTACGCTACTTCCATTTGACTAAAAAGCATTTAAAAATAAAACCATTAAATTATAAAAAAACATCAATAATGCCTTAAAAATCAATGGAGTTAATATTAATAGTTTCTATAATTTTTTTTTTGTATCTTATTAGAACATAAAAAAAAAGTTATATTCATCATCACAATTATGAGTATAAAGTACATAAATGACTCATTTTAAACTAAAGATGGTATGGCCATATTTTTCTTGTCTTCGTCATGATACATATCCCATTTTAAATGACTAAAACATCCTTAGTTTATAGCGACTCTAACAAATTTATTTTCAAAATTGTTTTTGTCCCTTTGTTTTATTTCAAAGAATCATCCTCTTGTTACACAAATTTTCATCATATCTCTCAATTGTTTTATTAATTTAATATCCATCAAAAGTTCACTTAGATTCTGTAACATCTCAAAAATACAGTGTAAAACCATATAATAGAATGATCACATATAATAATATTACAGCTCAGTTCATACAAAAGATAGGACGTACGGTTAAGGTCGAACGACCTTACAAAAATAATAGGGAATTAAAACTGTACAAATATACAATCCTAGACTGAACGGTTTACAAAATACTTATACCGAACGGTCCTCTAAGATAATAAAACAGCAAATGGCCAATCGATTCTACTGTTCGACCTTAACATCTACCTCTACCAAATTTTCTTCTTCCAGCGCCTCTTCCAACAACGCTTCTCCTTCTACTCACATCCACACGGATGATCATTGCAACAGAAGGACAACCACCGAACGTACAAAATGGACAAGACAGGAAGTAGGGTAAGCTTATGTAATTCAATTCAAGTATCAACATAGATTTCACACAATTCAAATAAACGAGATAATTCATTCACTTTTTACATGCAAAGTCAAATACTAGACTCTGACTGTCCGAACTGTATGAATTTTGTGTAGCTACGACGTTCGTGCACCCGGGTGATGTAGTAATGGGATACCCTCAACAGTTGTCACCCGAGGTTAGTCCTATCTGTTCAAATTAACCATAAGGAATAGGACCTCCTGTCATTCCCACACATGACTTACCCTTCTCTACGTGAGAACGAGTAATCACAGAATATCAGGATGAACCGCCAACTTAGCGTGCCCACATTCATACTTTACCAAATTCCAATATCCATTCATGAGATATTCCTCCCCGGAATACTCTTTCATAATCAAAGTTGTTTCATCCATATCATATTCCATCATCTTTCATTATTAAACCTCAACTGAACCAATTTGAACAAAGATCCCTTAGGATACCAAATACCGAACGTAAATCTTCAACCCCGAACGAGACCGAATACTTGGAGTGAGACCGAGAGGTCTCCAATTCCAAAATAGATCAAAACGGAGAGAGTTACTATCAGGGTTGGGAAGAGACCGATTACAATAATATTTCACAAAGACTAATAGAAGCGAATGTTATTTACAAAGTGAGCCAATTTAATGAACTGACTCATAAGCGTTTAGACCGAACACCGTAAAGCCTAGGCCGAGTACTAAGACTCTAGGCCGAAACCAATGGAGACAAACACTGTAAGACATCAAATGATAGTACTTGAAGGAATCATATGAAGAAATCGAACGTTATAAATACTTAGCTTATTTATGAGTTTAACATCAAGAAAACCGAATGTCAGTCGAAGACCGAGCACGGTAGAGAGCGAACAATATTGAGTTTGGACGAACGGTCTTATTATCAAGATAGATTACGGAAAGGAGAACGAGCGCTTAGTGTAAGACCTAGCACTTACTTAGTACGAGCGCTTGGTATAAGACCGAGCACTACTTAGTATTATAGAATAAAAGCTTGATAATTATAAGATACCGTTTAAGTAGTGTTCAAGATGAACAATATATATACAAATACATATAGATATACTTAAGTTTATAACAGAATACCAAGGAACGAATATCCTTGGTTGAACGTTTATATACAAATATTACTAAACGAAGACGCTCGGTCCTCAACTAGAATTCCATCCAAATGAAAGAATCCAGTTCCAACCGAGTCGACAAGAAAACCGAACGGTCAAAGACCTTCAGTGACGAACATCAATTTTCATATGAAAATACATACTTAGAATTCTTTATATCAATTCATTTCTCAACATCTATCTTCATAATTTCATACATCCATATCATAGTAAATTTTCATATTCCATACAGTCAAAACATAGCAACAATCATATTTCATATTCATTCAGCAAATCAACGAACATACATCCATTCAAAACGAACATAAAATCAAATTATATAAGCTTCCCTTACCTCTAACGTGGCCGAACGCTTCCAGATATGGTTATTGATTCACCTCTATAAGTCCTTCTACCCTCGACGCTCAACAATTTTCCAAAACTAAACCAAGTGAAAACCAAAACACTATCAGAACCACTCATTTTAGAAGAGTGATCAACACATGAAACCAGAACTTGGTTTGCACGTCTAGGAAAACGCACGACTGAGTGAAGAGAAGAACTTACCAGCTCAACTTCACAAACTGATCGGTTCAATCGAAAGCCCTTGAGACCGGAAGAGTGGAAATGGTGCCTGAGTGATGATCGGAGAAAGGAATGGTTAAGATTTCTTAGAGAGAAGATGAAGAAATCTAGAGAGAAGGAGGAGATTTCAGAAGGTTGAAGATGGATGGTGCATGCAGAGAAGTGGCACGAAAATTTGAAAGTTTCAGTTTTACTCCTACTGTCAAAATCGTTCGTCCAATCTGCATCACACACCTATCTTCCACTTTCTGATTTTCAGACACTCCGATCGCTTACACCTGACGTCCACTCGAATAGAGTTTTTAGTGGGTTTTAAATGGGTTCTGACAGATGTTAAGCTACTTTTTTATCACAACCTCAATTACACATTTTTTGATGATGTATTGCATATAAAGAAAAAGTAAACCTCAATTATACCACATACATTTGACCATATTTATTCCATTCTAATATGTTTATTTGGTTTATTTATCATGTGAGAATGTCTAACTATCAAATTCAAGTGTTTAATCATATAACTTTTAGTTTGTTAGATAACTTAAAAAATTTATTGTTGAGAATGCCTAGGACATGGAACACCACACATTTTTAATTTTATTTTAAGATATGCATTGAAAATCACATGTCCACTCTTGCTTCAATGAAATCATTTTTCACAATCTCTGTTTAAAAATAATAATAATAATAGCTCTTCTTAACCTTCTCATCGTCATGGTTAGATTGTGCTTCTGGTAACACATTTCAACCTCTAATGTTTTTTTTAAAATAATTATATTTATTGGACTTTTCTTTATTTTTGTATAGTTAACTTTAGCAATTCATAAATAATATTTTTTAAATCATTTATATTTTAAGAAATGGTTTTCTTCACTTTCACAATTATCTTTGTCAACACAAAATGTTTACATTTTTAAATAGTATATCTAAAGACAATTTTGATATTTTACTTAAAAAACAACGTAATTGTCTTCATTAATTCAACCAAATCAATCACATATATTAATAAACTTTCTCCTGAAATTTACTAGCTTTTCATTAAACCAAACCATTTTAGTTTTTATTCACTTTTTCTTCAAATCAATCTTCCACTTTCCACCCTCTGACCAATCAAAGCATAAAAGAAAGTTTTTCACTCACAGTGGTCTTACAACTTGACCAGAATTTCCTTACTAGAATATAAAATAATCTTTTGACACATTCATATCCATACACAACAAATGCTCCTAAGAACAATTAGAAGACCAATAACCTTGTGTCTTATACTAGCAATTTCTGACTGTGAAGCATTAACAACTAACAACAAATATTGAACTATTGCCTGAAGAATAGGAACAGATTATGGACTCTAACTAACAGAATATATACTTAAATACGGTGTTTGAAATAGTAGAATTCGAGGCCTGTTGGAAGAAGTCATGTCAAAGTGTTCATTTTCACATCAGTTAGCTACTACTTAATATTGAACTAGTAAACTATTCAGTGAACCAATCCAGCAAAAACCAGCCTCTATAATCAGTGTAAAAAGGTTACATATCTAAGCCATGAAATCATCACCCTAACTGCACATATCAGAAGGATTCCCCAAGCTCATTCAACCTACCATAAGCAATTAGAGTGCAGAAATTAGCATTTGTCATCAGTTCTTGTCCTCCGTGAGTATTCGGTGGAGACTTCATAATGTTGCATTTTATTAGGTGCATCACCTGCCAAAACCAAATGTTTCATACAATCAAGAAAATAGACCAAGAGGAAACAGAAGAAGAATAATGGCAAAGTATCTTTACCCCTCTTCTCTAACACATCAGTCACTTTATCAAGTGCTTCGGTTATATCAATTTCTTGTTCCTGGGACAAATTATATATTCATATCATACACACTTTGTTAGAATTGTATACAGAGTGAAGACATATATCTAAGGTAACTTAATGCATCTCAATAGAAAGACATTACCCTAAGAGTCCTTCTTGCTATCTCAATATCAACTGGGTCAGGTTTCTCTTTACTGAAAAGCATCTTCTCAACCTGCCAAAAAGAATGAACATGTTACAGTATATGTTAATTGGTTGCTGAGTGCTCAATGTATTCATTGAGTAATCATTATTTCATAACATAAAGAAACCTACTCAGTAACTCGTTGAGCAAGCATCATTCATAACATAAAAAGAGACCATGCACGATGAACAATCTATCTAGTATACAAAAAAATGCTTTTTAAGGTGAAGTTTTCAATAATTTATAAATTTTCATTTAAAAAGTGAGTCTTTTTGAACACCTCCATACTCATCAATAATCTGTAAAATGTGAATATGAAAAGATGAGCACCCTTTTATATGAAACAAAAGAAATGGAAAACCCTTTGCTAGGCATAAAACCTTTTGATTCGGACTGCGTAATACAGTTGAGTAATCTTGTTTCTACACATATGCAATAGAGTGCAGTATTACACAAAAATAAATGTATAATTCATGTTCAGGATGCTAAAAAGGCTTTAACTGCATAACGTTGGAAAATTTGTCCTGACAAGAAAAAAATTGCAGCTAAGGTATACCCAAGAAATAGATTGCATAAATAAAAGAGGCAGAGATTCCCCACAAATGATTTTTTTACTAACAAGGTTATATTACACACAGACATACATTGGATTCATCATGAATTTTTTACAGACGATTATGATCAACATTTAATCATGGCTTTGTGTACTACAAAGTGTATTTTCTGGTTACCTCTTCATATCTACAAGTTCCGTGAATAGCCAGTGAAAATGAAAGTAACAAAAAGCCAATCAAAAAGTACATGCAAATAAGGATTTTACTTACATCATGGATAACCTTATCTGTTGGACGAAGCTGAATTAAATCGGATCTTTTCTTTAACTTGGTAGAGTGAGATCTGTGAAGATCCTTCTGCAATAGATGCTTTCCTTTCAGCACTCTCCCTCCACCAACAGGTGGTAACTGAACACTATAATTGAACATTTCCATAGATTGTTGCACTTTTCCATGGACAAATTCCGCAGTCAATGGATCATTATTAAATTTTGGCTGGCACAGACAAAATCACAGTTAAATAAGCCTGAGGCTCAGCAGTTTTTTGTGATGTAGTTCTGAATGATGATGACATATACCAAATGAAGGCATGAAGTGAACTGGGGACTCAGGTATGGCAATCAATTGTTGAAATAAGCAATTTAGAACTTAGAGTAGTTTTGAGTAAAACAAACTTTAAAACGAATTGCGTTAGAATAGTTTTTTACAAAAGAACGAATTCATTAATGAAGGCCATGAAATATACTTAACAGAAGACCGAACAGAGAACAAATAAATAGAAGATCAGTGAATAGAATCAAATTGATTTGTACAAGAGCTGACCTTAAAAGGGTAAAACATTGGATATTGTTAGAAAATATTATTTTCAGATAGCAAATCACATAAAAGAATGCTTACATTAAATTGTTGCATACGCATGATAAGGGTATTTATATAAATAGATTATATTAGGAAGTGTGAGAATTGATTTTCAAGGACAATTAACAGTTTCTCATTTTAACTTTTAGACCCCAACTTCAATTCTCAAACCCCATATTCAATTCTCCTAAGCTCTGCAAAAAAAAATTTGCATGATGTTCATTAATCAGGCCTTGTTTCAAGAGTGTCTAAAATCTACATCAAACAGACTCTAAATGAAGCATGAATGCAATACAAATATACAAATTTAATATTTGTATTAGGCTTGATTGACTCACAGGCGTTGAAGAAGGAGTAGGAATAGAAACAAGGCATGTTTGGCCGCGGGACATCTTCTGAGTATAAATCGCAGCAGAGGGTGGATTTTTCAGTTTCATCACTGCATTTCCCATTGAAGCAGAAGCACAACGAGGAGCACTAGCTTTAATATAATCCTTAGCATGAGATGACAATTTCCTCTGCTCCCTGGGAAACAAAATGCCAAAATTGGTAATGATTCTGGATCATTACAACAATCAAAACAAATGTGCATAAGAGTTTTAGCTCTTCTAGAGTGAGCAAATGTGTAAACTAAGAAAGTAAAAGTGTGTCCACTTTTATCGAAATGCTGAAGTATCACCGTAATCTTAACCATGTTTAAATCAATGTATTAGGATATGAACAAGAAGACAATCACCTTATCTGCTTAATTAGCTCATCGGAATTGATTTTCGTTAGGATTTCTCCATGTTCAATATCAGTAACATTTAGTTCCTTTCGCAGCTCAGTCATAAGCCCCTCTTTGCCCTACAGCCACAAACAAATGTTCAGCAGCATACTCAAGATGAATCAAACTTGATCACAGAGAACAGGTTCAGAATAAATATTAAGTCACCCAAGTAAGAAGATCAGACTGAGCAATGAAAGCCTTCAAAACAGAACAATAAGCCTCAGTTTCCAGATAGTGGATTTGATGCTCCAAGTCCATTACATCCCTTATCCCATGAGGTTCTGTAGTTAATGTATGTAAAGACCAGTCATCAATAAACATTTTACATCAACCCTCAGTGATCTAGTGATATAAATTCACATAATGCACTAAACATTTACTTGCATTGAAAAAAATTAATCAACATATAACATGAGCAGCCACAAGCCATGCACATCTTATAAATTAATAGCATTTAAGATCAATTACAAGCACATTTTAAATTGGGGAAAGTGTAAATGCTATTAGAATCCTTAACACAACTATACATATAACACATCTAGCTATGGTATCAGATGTTGTGGAGTCAAGTGGGACATGCTAGAGAAAGTGACAGATAATCCTGTTATAAAATGAGTCATGGGTCCATTCCTCAATAAATAAAACCACCAACAGTCATACATCCTTTAGTAAAAACTATTTCCCCATAAAAAATTAGAGCAAAAATATATGTAAGACAAAATTCAAAAGGGTTACCAAAAAGTCAGTTAATGCCACCAAGAATCTTGGCAGCACAAGTACTGTCGGTCATTCTAAACCTCATACCCCATGATCACCCTTTGAAAAAAACTATTTATTTATTCGTGTATTCAATCAGTGTCATAAAATAAAAAAATAAGATACAACAAACAGTACATATACACAGAAACAAAAAAAAACCACATAAAGTTCATTCCTTTGCATATAACTTTTAGGGGTTCAGTGCCCATTTATTTAATTACTTGTTTATTTAGTCTTAGGTGGCAAAAAAGAATGAAAAATGCAAGAGGGGAAATAGAAGGAAGTGAACTTAAAAAAAATGAAAAGTAACCCCAGAAAAGAGAAGAAAATAGAAGAGAGGGTTTACCAAGAACAGTGCAGTGGTTGGTGTCGTAAGTGTACTCCATCATCACTTGCTCCCTCAGACACTGCTTACCCTTGTTGTCTCTTCAATGCTCAGATTCTTCCCGTAAACCATAAGTCTATTCAAGTTCAACACTTTACCTTTATTTTTTATTTTATTTTTTTCAGGTTTCTCACTCTTAATTCAATTTTTGTATTATTTTTTTACTTAGATAAATTTTACCCTGTTCTACCTAGACAAAACTAATCAAATGATATTACATAGTTTGAAAAGGGACTTCACAGTTCTAAGACAAGGAAATATGTTTTTAAACATTCAATAATGTTAATTGATAAGAAAATTATTGGTTAGTTACTATCATAAATTAGTTATAAATTTTTATTAAATATATTTTTATTTTATTATAATTTTAAATCAATATTTTCTGATAAATAAACATTACTATTTTATTTAAGTGTATTGTATCCACTTTAAAAGGAGTAATAAATAGGGAGTACAGGGTGTGATTTTCTGTTTTAAATGTTGTTTACATATATCAGTTATTTATTGAACAATAAATTTGTTTTGATCAATAAGTTAAAAGGTTAAATATGTTTTTAGTCCCTAAACTATTGGTCGTTTCTGGTTTTCGTCCCTCTTCCAAAGTAAGGTACGATTTGGTCCTCATTCTTTAGAAAAACGTTCGTTTTAGTCCTCAAAATTTTGTTTTTAGTCCTCGTTTTAGTCCTCAAAACGTTCATTTTTTCGATTAAAACGAACGTTTTTTAAAGATTGAGGATCAAATCGTACCTTAGTTTGGAAGAGGGACGAAAACCAGAAACGGTCAATAGTTTAGGGACTAAAAACATATTTAACCGTAAGTTAAAATTCGAAATTATGTTTTCTTTTCAGATAAATCCATTTTCTTCCTCTTTTAAAAGTCCAAATGTTTCTTTAAATTGAAATAAAGTATTTTGTTTTAAAAAGTGTAAATCTAAAAGTATATATATATATATATATATATATATATATATATGATAACGATAACAACTCTTTTTTTTAGTTTGATACCAGTGGAAAAATACCACATGCTTGCCTGAGTGTACTTTTTTAGTTTATATAAAATTAATAATGGTATTTTCAGTTATTTAATATATATGAATATTTATTATCAGTTTTTATTTTAAAATAAAATTAAGAATAAACTAAAATACAAAATATTACATACAGAATAAAAGATATATTATCGTAATAAATATAATTAAAATATTGGGAATATAAAATATATAAATTAAATAAAAATTATTTATATATATTGCTATAAATATAATTTATTGTTAATTATAAATAATATATAAATAAAAAATGATAAAATAATATATATATATATATATATTAATTTTTAAATATATAAAATTATACACTTTTTAAAAAATGTATTATTTGGATTAAAAAAACATAAATTCAACTCAGCAGATGTATTTCTACACACACACACACATATATATATATATATATTTATTCGAGTAGAAAAATTGTGCAGTATATATAAAAGATAAAATTATTTATATAAAATAACAATAAAAATACTCAAAAACAATATATCTCTTATACAGTGGTACAAATCATTAAAGAATAAAATTGTCTGATAAAAAGATTTAAAAAATGTATATCACCCTAATGTATTTTGATTTTACTCAAGCAAACTTTATTATCTTGAAATTGCTTTAAGCAAAATGGTTGAAACAAAGCTGATGATTATAATATGTTATTTAAATGATTAATTATCACAATGATTTAATTTGTCAGTTCTGTTATAATACACACTTATCATAACTTATTAGAACTTTTATATCATTTAATAACTTTTAGAACGCAATAGTTAAATTGATTAAAATTATTTGATACAATAATTGATGTATGTTACCAATCTTTATTTACTTACATAATAACGTGGTTGAGAGCAAAACAAAATTGTAATGACATAAGCAGAAAATACATTTACACAAGTTTAACTCTATTAACTCTGAACTTTCTTTAGTTAATGAATGTTGTTTTTTGTCTTTCACTTGTACATAATAACTTACAGGTATTTTCTCTTCCTAATACATATAATTTATATTTTTATTTATTATATATATATATATATATATATATATATATATATATATATTCTTTAAAGTTCATACTTTGCTAATAATATACCAATAAATGTGTAATATCTTGAAAATTTATGGTTTTGTAAGCTTAAAACAAATCAATGGACTAACTGATAATACTTATATATATAAGTTTCGTTTAAGAAATTGTTCAATCACTCTAAAAATCTAATAATTAGTTTCACTTCTATATCTTTTAAAAAAAACTTAAGTGTTTTTACCATAATTTTACACGTTCAAGACAGTAAATAATATTTTGTGTGTAAAGAATGAATATGGAGTTAGATTATAGAGTAAATAATATTAGAGTATTTATTGGATTTTGTAGGCTTTTTAGTATAACAATAAATAAGATAGACTAAAGATATAACAATATTAATAGATATAATAATTAGTTTATTGTAAATTGAATTTTGTTTATATATCATAAATATTTCAGGATTATTAATATTTTATACAAATCTATATTTAGATCTCATGTTTATTGGACCATTTTGGTATGTCAATAATAAAAATAATAATGTAAATTTGGGTTGGGTATGTATATCAAGTAAAAGGTGTTGGGTTTATCGATGACAGTTTTACATCCAAATTTTTTTAAAATTTCAAAATTATCTTTTTGTAATTCAAAAAGCTTTATACCTCATTTCTTTTATTTCATCGGATTTCTAAATCCGAAGGATTTCTAAATCCGAAGGATTTCTAAATCCGAAGGATTTCTCCTTCAATTTTAAAATTTGATATAAAAACTTTTTTATCAATTTTCGAAATTCGATAAAGGATTTTTTCTTCATTAGATTTCGAAATTCGATAAATAGTTTTAATTATTTTCATTAGATTTTGAAAATCGATAAAGTCTTTGAAAAATCTTTCATCGAATTTTGAAATCTGATAAAAAATATAAAAAAAATCTTTCATTGGATTTCGAAATCCCATGAAGAAAAATCTGATGTGAACTTTTTGGCTTTAACAGTTATTCATAAGCTAGTGATACATCATATGGATGTGAACTTTTTTTTTTCTAACCGGTGAATTAGAGGAGGAAATTTATATGACTCAACCTAAAAGGTGTGTTGTACTTGGTCAAGCATATAAAGTTTGCAAACTTTTAAAATTTTTGTATGGGTTGAAACAAACACCAAAACAATGGCATGCAAAACATGATAATATGTTCCTTTGTGATGGTTTTTCACTTAATGATGTTGATAAATATGTGTACTATAAATATGAAAATGGTGAATATGTCATTATATGTTGGTATGCGAACATCATATTATTCTTTGGTGCATGTATTGACATAGTTTCTAGGACTGAATTGTTTATAGGATTTAAATTTGAAATGAAAGACATGGGTAAATCCAATGCAATTTTAAGTGTTAGAATCATAACTAAGGGAGATAGTATGTTACTATCACAAGAACGATACATTGAGAAACTTCTTAGGAAGTTTGGGTATTATGATTTCAAACTAGTGAGTACCCCTTATGATGCTAACTCTAAATTAAAGAAAAATATAGGAGAATTTATTTTTCAACCTTAGTATGTCCAGTTAATTGGGAGCTTATTGCACTTAATGCATTTTTCTTAACCAAACATTACTTATGCAATAGGTAAACTGAGTAGGTACACTCAATTCCTAATCAGGAATATTTGGATGTAGTTGCAAGACTTATGAGATACCTAAGAGATTCAATGGATTATATCACTGAATGTAGTGTATTTTCCAATGTACTAGAAGGGTATAATGATGTTAATTGGTTCTTTGATTCAGATGAGACAAAAATCCACTAGAGATTATATATTCACACTCAGTAGTAGTGCAAATATCAACCTGACAAATAATTATTGCAAGATCAACAATGAAATTTAAGTTTGTTGCTCTTGAAATGACTGGTAGTGAAATCAAGTGGTTGAAAAGTTTCTCAGCAAACATTCCACCAGGAATGAAACCAATATCGTATGTGACAATACATTGTGATTTCCAGTTGGCAACAATTGTTAATGTCCAATTTCGTTCAGGTAATTGAATTTGTTTTCAAAAATAAAAAATAAAAAAATTGAAATAAACACCTCCACTCTTTATTCTTTTTACATCCCTCATGAGACATGTCACAAGAAAATATTTTAAAATCTCTTGTTTTAGAGGAAGATATGATTTTGATAAAAAAAATATTTCTGATAATAATTAGAATCAATATCTTGATATTATGCTATGATTTTTTGCATTAAGTTTTTTCAGTTATAGGAAGATATGATTTGCTGCATTAAGTTTTTGTCAACTTTGTTTAAAGTAGGACTCAACTTTTTCGGCCGTTCAAAGTGGTCTCAATTTTTGTAATTTTTGTTCAATTTAGTCATTTTCCATGACAATGTCTAAATCCTTAATGATACAATGTTCACATGAGTAATTAGTGAATGAGGTGTAACTTTTTCACATACGTTGCAACTTAAACAAAGGTTGATGTGAAAATTGGGTATTTCAAAGTGGTTTTGGTGACCAAAAGGTCACATTCCGGGGGTTCTTTGTCCAATAAAAAAGGAACTTTGGATGCCCGACATCATAAAAAAAACTCCGAGCGACCAGTCTCTTTTATTACGATTTTGAAATACTTAATTTTAAATCCTTTGAAAGAGTTTGTGAACGGCTTAAACATCCACTTATTCTCCATGGAGATCAAAGACCCCCAACCTTGCTTGGCGATCAGTCGCACACAAAAATAATGGAGGAAAATGGTAGGAGTGGGAGTTAAGTCGAGGGCGAAGCAGATCACTGTGAACGCTTGCATACATACCCAACTGTTTGGATATAACTAGGTGGGAGCCACATTTAATTTCCTCAACACCGACGCTCAGAAGTTGGTAAAGGGAACTCGAACAAACATCTGGGCGAAGAGATAGGTATACACGAAGAGAAAATCTTCAACACTATCTCCTTTCCCATGATATACCCGCTCGGCTACCAACTTAATAAGAGCGACTTCCTCCACATTTTGCACAGACTCATTCAACCCACTTCTCCAGGTCTTTCTTCAAGCGAAAGTAGGTGTTATATTCACCCACTTCACGAAACACTCAATTATAACCCGGGCTCACCGACAAGGTATGTTGGAACTCATCCCCTTCACTCTACCAACCAGTCTCCACTCTTTCATAATGACGATCGATTGTTATGTTAGAAAAGGTTCTATCACTGTATACACCGATCGAATTGCCAGCCGAGTCGCTATCCTGCTCGATTATCTCAAAGATCAAAGAAGACACAAAGCTCGAAGACAAAGACCGTGAGTCATCGCTAGCAAACCCTCTGCCACCCTTTCTTGACAACTCTTCAAACAAAGACAAATGAACGGTAGACATTTTATTACCTAAAATTAGGAATGAACTGATAGACATATTTTGTTGTTTGCATTTTTTTTCCTCATTTTTATCTGTCAAATTTTCAGTTTTATTTAAATTTAATTGATTTCTTAAATTTAATATTTTTTAAATTAAATTATATCTCAAAATTAAATAAAAAATAATCTACTAAATAAATAAAATTTATTCACAAAATAAATAAAAGTAAATATACAAATTATTTATATTTATTTTTATAATTATAATTTTATTATAAAAAATAAATAGACGTACATGTCTTTTCAGTAGTATTTATAATATATTTTGTAAAAAGTGTTTACAAATTTTAGAATAACTATCACCATCAGTATTTCTATTTAGATTTTATACTAAATTAAAACTTAATTGCATATAATTTTTATATTTGATTTGAGTGATTGTGAACTAGAAATGTTTTTGGGAGTTGAGAGAGGTGTAGGAACAAATACAAACGGTGCAGGAAGTATCAACCCAAAACGGAATGACAAAGCCCATAACCTGAGCGCGCCTCTGAACCAAATAGCAGAAGCGGATAACGGCAGCTCTTTTCCTTCTCTCCCTTTCCTCTGTCTATCACTCTCTGTCCCTTTCTCACTCTCACCACTCTCTTCCTCTGAGAAGCAACACCTGCACCTCGTTCCACAGTCCAAAACCCATACTAATAATAGTAGTAATAAGACGATGCTAGCATGTCCTAGCAGCTCCCTCCATGGCCTCGCCACGCTGCAACGCCATTCCCAACCATCTCACTTTCTCCTCTCCAATTCTCTCTTCTTCCCTCCCTCCCATCGCCTCGCCGCTTCCCGCAAATGCAACTTCCGCTCGCTTCATTGCGGCAGGAGTAGCTGTCGCTCCGCCTTCAGAGCATCCGCGGACTCGCCGGAGGTGTCGGAGTCCGTCGTAGGCGACAGTGGCGTACTGCAACCGTATTCCGTGAAGATTCCCGTTGGTGATAGACATGTCAGTGTGGTTGCGTGAATTTCTTTCTGTTTTTGCCTTGAGTAGACGTGTTTGGCTTGTTTTGGTTGGGGATTGGGTTGTGGACTTGAAGGTTTATATTCTATTCGATTATTCAAATGTAATTGACTGATTGAAATTTGATTGTTTGGTCTTGTAAGAGAGTGGTTTTACTTTAACTGTTGACTGAAATTTGATGATGTTTCTCATAGCATAGTGATGTACATGATTTAAATTTTGGATATATTTGTAGTCAGGTAAATAAAGGGAGGAATCTTCGGGTACTAATTGGTGAAGACATTTCCACACAAAATACCTATTATCATCTCTGTCTATCTATATGTGTGTTGATATGTATATATATGTGCGTGTATTAAAATAAAGTAGAAATATTTATAAGTTTAAATTTCTTTCAGCTTAAAGCGTTGCCAATTTTTTTGAAGCCTCTTCACCTACCTTATATTTTATTAGAGGATACTTTTACTTTTCTTTTGTAAAAGTTAAGTTACTTAATTTGTTAACAGCATTTTAAAAAACATGTTTGACCATGCTTCTTCTTTCAAGGAGAAGAGAAGTCCAAAGCCAGCTGGGCAAACACTGCGTAAAATTATTTATGCTTCCTTCTTCTATCTCTTTGAAAGATTATCAATATACTTCATAGTTAGGAAGGGATGCATCTTTTCCTGTAAGTGATTTATTGCCATTTTAATGTTGTTTAGGTATGATTCAAAGTTATCAAATCCATATTTATGCTCTTAATTGTCTAGCTAATTTTTTGAGTCATGAATCATAATCTGTATCAAATGTAAGATTTAGAAACAATGAAAAAAAACTTCAAAACTATAATATTGTACTGTTCAATTTAAACAAATAACACAACTAAACCATAATTCTTGTGAAACTATATTATTAGTTATAGTTGAGTTTGTGAAGCCTTTATTTTGGATGAGTGGAAATGAAGCAATGGAACAACCAAACAGTGAATGCATTGAATGAATAAATTGCAAAAAAGTAGTGAATCAATTCCTTTTTTTTTTTTTTTAAATGATTTAAGCTTATATGATTTCAGTTTCTTTCAAGAGAATTAGTGAAAGAAAAGTAAAAAAAAATAGTGGAATGTTTGGAGGGTTTGTTGAATATCATGTGACTCACCCCTACTTTTTAGTTATCAACCTGGTGACTGTAGCAATAAGCACACATGGTCTATGGAAGCGATTATGCCTTTTTGTGGCTCTCATATTGTTTTCATTTCTTTGCAAGGTTTTATGTCCATGAATGCGTAGTTTTTTGTTTTTTTTAGATAAATGACATCTTCGTTATATTTTTTATGTTGCATTATGGTTGTTTTTCGGGTGTTGTTGCAATATCCTAAATTATCTTTATAGAGTAGAATGGTGCATCTAGTACTAGTTTGATTTACATATTAGGTGTTGTGGCATTCTACAGATTTTGGTTGAGACTGGTCATATGGGAAGACAGGCAAGTGGCTCTGTTACAGTTACAGATGGAGAGACTGTAAGTTCCCATATTTCTTCTAGTAATTAGTTTATCCATGATTGTGAACATGAACATGTGGATAAAAACTGTGTTAAAAGAAAAGAAATTGATTGCTAAATGTTATCATATCTTAGGGTGCATTATGCTCTCAATTTTGCTAAAAGAAAAGAAAATTGATCATTATGTTCTCAATCAAGTTTGTTTGTCTTAATAAACAAACAAGCTCAAGCTTGACTTTAAGCTCAACTATTGAGTTAAACTGAAGCTTGATATTAAAAGCTCATGAACAAGGGTGAAGCTACTTGTATTTTGAGGGTGGTCATGGCCTATGAAGCTCAGACATAGTCATGGATACAAAGATACAAATAAACTAAAAAAATATAGGACACAAGACTATTGTTGGAATAATTATTGAGTCTACTTATGTTAGTGTAGTCAGTGGGATTAAAGTAGGGAGTAGTGTGTTGGGTTATCTCTACTTACTTTACCTAGTTTTGTACCTAACAGTCTAGGACAGTCCCTTGATCTTTCATCTCCCTATTGTATCGACTCTTTATCAATATAAATAGAAGAACATGAGAAGGGACCTTCAAGCCCTCTAAACATATATTTTCTCTCTGTTTTTAATCATAAGTACTATATATGTATGTATAGGATTATAAGTCTATTAAAATGTGTTAACCATACTTAATAATCTAAGAAATCAAGATAGAAAAGTTCTACAGGAGAAGAATTTATGCAATCTATCATTTTTGGTGATCCTCGTTTAGAAACACAACTTCTAAGTTTGGTTCATCAATAGATAAGCTAGCATTCTTAAAAATTCCATTATCATCCAAATGAAGTCATCTTCTACAATATCCCCCAATTTAATTGTCTCGTGATTGTACGTTGAGGAATTTCTGGAGGGAAGAAGAAGGTTTCTATGAACAAATACTAGATCTTCTGCATTTTGAGGTGTTATCTTATTTCTTTTCAAGGAATGTATAAATGAGTAAGTACTCCAATTTCTTTAGCAACAAGATCTCAATTGGTGAATGAGTTCAATGAATAATCCACCATGATTTTGAATCCATTTCACCTTTGTCTCTTAAATAGTCTACATTGGCAAAACCTTCCCTTCCATTTGGGAAGTTTCAAATCTTATAACCAGTTTCCTTACGTGCACATCATCAAAGTACCTTTTAAAACACTTCTTCCTTTCGTGAGTACGTTCCATTGCTTGATATCAGTGTTATTGGTATTGGATAACGGAAAATATCGGAGACCCAAAATTCCTTTATGAAATTATAAGAGAAATCATAAAAGGTTATGGAGAAAGCATTGCGGTTAAAAGAAATATGATATATGCATATAGATAATAATAAAAAAAAACAAAAATATAACGGTAATAGTGTTAGTGGCGGCTAGAGTGGGATCGCCAATGGTGGTGAGTGGCGATGGTAAGCAGCAGTGTCATCATCGGCTAGCGGTGGCAAATAGTAGCACCGACGGCAGCAAGTGACAGTAATAACAAAGAACAAGAGATTGTTGTAATGTAGATAGGGTATTGGATTAAATTGTAATGTTTTTATTGGGTCAGGTATGGCCCAACTTTTAAGAAAATGATAATTTGGCTGATAACCCAACAAAAGACTAAGTGAAAAGAGCTGGAATTTCAAAATTTGTGGGGTGCAGGTACAATGACGAGGCGTACGAAGCAATAACCCAATAGGATGCTAAGGAATGAACATCTCGAACATGGGATTAGATAATAATGATAGGTCCAACAAATTTCACTAGGATAGACTTTGAATGACTTGATACTATGTTAGGAAATGAGTTTATGCCTAACTCAACCTTACAAAACCAGCTTGTAAGGTAATGTTTGTACTCCTCCCTCCCCACCTCCCAGACACACCCACATTCTTTGGTCGTTGTGAGGTCTCCAACAATAATGTTATAAATTTATAATATTATAAGTTAAAATGTACTTAGCAAAATATAATCATAAAATTAATTTAAGAATATAATGTATTACCTCAATGAAGAGATGTGCTACTCTTAGTTTAACAATCAATTAATATTGAGTTTTGTTGGAATAATTATTAAATCTATTTAAGCTAGTGTAATCATCATTAGGTCTAATGTAAGGAGTAGTGTGTTGGGAACCTCTTCCAACTGTACCTAGTTTTGTGCCTAGCAGTCTACGACAATCTTTTGATCTTTCAGTTTCCCAATGTATCAACTCTCCTTCATTATAAATAGAACATCAGTAAGCCCTCCAAAAATATATTTTCTCTGTTTTAATATTAAGTTGTTTAATACCTCATAAACGGATGAATGCTCAAATTTTTTCTTTCTTTCATGTTAGTATCTGACCTTTCTCACATTTTTAATTATTGAATCCCACATTTCATATACCAAGTGAGGGGAAAGTATATTCATATTTGTTTTCTTGAGAACATCATAGATAGGGAAAGTGAAAGTAAGTGTATAATCAACCTTTGTCTATCAATCATCAACCAAGACACTTTCTTTCAGAAATTGTGCTCTATCCACATTGTTCTCTTTGTAAGACGACCATTCATCACTAATAACCATTTCTTGAAATCATTTTTTCAAACTAGACCTCTTGAGCATGACTAGGTTGAAGCAAATCAAGTTGGAGCAACAACAAACAACTTGAATGAGTTGAATTATTGAACATTGATTATCTCAGAGTGCCCCACAAATTAAATTTTTAGTATAGGTAGCATCATTTGCAATTTATGGGATCCAAGAGCATTGTTGGTTAGCATCATTATTTCTCAGTGTTTTTTGCAGCAAAAATATTTTTCAATGCAAGATTTAAGGTGTGTACAAAACAAAGAGTCCAATAGATTGAAGAAAATTCTAACTCCATGAACATATATGTTGCCTCACAAACATCTGTGTTATCCATTACAATTTGTACCACATTTGTTGGCCCAACTTCCATAATGGAACCTCTCCTATTAATTACTGAATCAATAGATTTCGTAAACTCATTAAGAATCTATTTGATAATAGGAAAATATTATCAAACTTTAAATGACCTATAAGGAGCTGAAGCTTCATATTTTTCCGCTAGTCAAGTCCAAGCTTTAAATTTGGCTTGTATAAATAATTGAGTCAAGCTTGAGCATGACATTTCCAAGCCAAGTTTGAACTTTAAATTTTAAGTGTTCAGCTTTACTAGTTTACACGTCCAAAGTATTTCATCTTTTACAAAGAAGGCAATTGTAGAAAATTTTTCTTGTGGGTTCAAAATATGGTTAGTTTTTCTATATACCTTCTGCAAATATGGTTCAAAATTTGTTATGTACATTCTGCAAATATATTGTTAGCTGGCTTGAGTAAATAATGTACTGTTTTTTTTGCTATAAAAGGAAAAACTATTGATGTTATTGAGAAGTTAGTAAGTGTTAATGCCCATATACTAATATTTGCCTGTGGAATATTTAGCCTGGATTCGAACATTGAATAAATAAATTAATATCATGTAATGAGTTGGAGAATATAGAAATTGGAAAATAATTCTTATGATGATGCGATGATACTCATAATTCAACATTGACACTTACCAGACTTTTTGTTAACACTTATATTTTATTTATTTTACATTGTTTTAGGATGGAAACAATCATTAACTTGTTCATGAGGAATTCAGCATTTATTCTTTTGAAAATTCAAGCTGCTGTTTTTCATATTGCAGATCGTGTACACAACTGTTTGCTTGGATGATGTTCCTAGTGAACCATCTGACTTTTTCCCCCTTTCTGTTCATTATCAAGAGCGATTTTCAGCAGCTGGTCGTACTAGGTATGTCATATACATTTTCTAGATTTCTTTTTACTTATTGCATGATTCTTTTTATTTAGTTGTATAATTCTTCGATTTACAATTGTTTCAGTGGAGGGTTTTTCAAGCGAGAAGGAAAGACCAGAGACCATGAGGTACTACTTTTCTAGTCATTAACTCTGGCTTTACAGTAATGTTACACATGATCTTTTATTCTGGGCACCCATCTTAAATCTCAACACTTTGTGACTTGTATCGGCGATTTGCTTTCCTCTTTGGTTTTGAGATTCACTTTTACTTACACGGTCAGTTATTGATAGAAAACTGATACTCTGATTTGTTATTATGGAAAGGTTGGAAGATACAAGATGAATGAGACTTTGTTAACATAATATACATAGCTTAGTTACAAGTTAGCTATAACTGACTAATAGAACAATTATTGTTAGGATATAGGGTATTTGGGATATAAGGGTATAATGGGAAATGGGATTAGGATAGAATGTAGAGGAATTGTATAAATAGATTGTTTGGATAGTTAGAAGGCAGTTTTTGAGTACATTGTTTGTTAACAGGCCATTGACCTGTGAAGAGGGTTATGCCTCTGGATCTTCTATACACACACTATTTTTTCTGTTAATAATACACAATTCACCATATATTTCTCTCTGCTTTCTGGGTGTGAGAGACTGTGAGGGAGTTCTTGATTAGGTTCCCAATTCAGGAACCTATCAATTGGTCTGACGTGCCGGATCCCAATTCGGAGAGGTGAAGCCGCGCATGATGGACGGAAGAGTGGCGGCAGTAGAAGGGCAGATGGAGGCGGTAGAGATTGCAATAGCCGAGACGAAGACTGATACAATGTTCTTGCGGCATGAAACCAGGACATTGAGGCAGAATTACGAAGCAATGCGCCAAGATATCCAAGCGATCCTAAAGATGTTAGGGGATCGCAATCGCGACCCACACGGGCCACGCCGAGAGGGAAGTCAATCCTCTGTGAACGAGAGCGAGGGCGGACCGGAGGGGGAGAGAGGAAGATGAGGAGAAGGGCGACATGACAGACATATTAATTGGAGAAAACGGGTGGAGTTACCCGTGTTCGAAGATGGCGAAATGTGGAACTGGGTCAGTAGGGCGGAAAAGTTCTTCGAGGTGCAGAGAGTGGACGAAGACGAGAAATTACAACTGGCTTTGATTAGTATGGAGGGGTATGCTGGGAGTTGGTTTCGATTCTGAAGAGAGAAAACCAAGAACCATTCTTGGGAAGGGTTGAAGAGAGCTTTGGGATTAGGTTCGGGGGAGGAACGTCAAGAACGGTGTATGAGAGGCTATCGGCCATTAAGCAGGTCGGGACGGTGGAGGAATACGCAAGAGAGTTCGAAGTGTTGGTGGGGCAGACCACCAAAATTCTAGAGGAACAGATTCTGGGCTACGTCATGGCGGGACTCCCGGAAGAGGTGGGCGACCATGTCAGGCCGCATGATCCCCAAGACTTGATGACAGCCATGCGAGTAGCGCGTGATGTGGAGAAATTAGGTGCGCATACAAAGCCGGGAGGGGGATCGGCGCCCAATAACCAGAGTTCGTGGGGACGAACGATGGGGGTGGTGGCGCGAGTAGAGTTCCAACGCGATACGCAGAGTCAAGGAGGGGCCGCGGAAAGTTTCGGTTCCGTGAAGAAAGAGGCGACCCCCGTAGGCGGCGCCGCAAGAACCACTGGCGACTGGAGGGAAAGGAATACCCGCAACCTACCATATTCGGAGTACGTGAAAAAGAGAGAAGAGGGAAGATGCTTCCGGTGCGGAGGGCCTTTCAGCCCAGGTCATCGATGCCTAGAGCAGGGATTGCGAATGCTGATCTTGGCCGAAGAAGAAGAGGAAAATTTGCCACCGCCCAAGCCCCCTGACTTGAATTGAAGGGCAAAGCCAGTGGGTTTCCTTCATATGGTAACCCCAATGAGGAAGAGGAGCCATGAGACCAAGCTTCCCCATTCCAACCTTGAGGACAAGGTTGTTATGCAACGGGGTGTAATGTTAGGATATAGGGTATTTGGGATATAAGGGTATAATGGGAAATGAGATTAGGATAGAAGGTAGGGGAATTGTATAAATAGATTGTTTGGATAGTTAGAAGGCAGTTTTTGAGTACGTTGTTTGTTAACAGGCCATTGACATGTGAAGAGGGTTATGCCTCTGGATCTTGTATACACACTATTCTTTCTGTTAATAATACACAATTCACCATATATTTCTCTCTGTTTTCTGGGTGTGAGAGACTGTGAGGGAGTTCTTGATTAGGTTCCCAATTTAGGAACCTATCAGTTACACTTGCTAACAATACTGCTGCTGTAACAAAAAGCTACTGTCTAACTGAAACATCACTAACAAACCTAATACATGTCAGACAGAGTCCTATGCTCACAATTATGATCAACACTTGCGTTATAGTTTCCAATCAACAATAATAGTGAAATGTGGAGAGACTGGAATATTGCAGAGTAGTCTGCTCCCCTCCTCTGTGTTATTATACTTTTTTTCCTTAGGAGGACCCATTACTCTTCTTTTTAGATAAAAATAAGTACTAAGTGTTGAAAGTAGTGAATAAGAGTAATTTCTAGGAAATACACGTAGGATAATCTATTTATAATGAACAATAATAAGGAAAATATGGGCTAAAGCCCATATACATAATATTGTAACTAACATAAGATATTGTAACTAACATTATCTTAACAATATCTAACACTTCCCCTCAAATGGGTACATATAGATCATATGTATCAAACATGTTACAAATATAATCAATTCTAGGTCTCCGTAAAAACTTAGTGAAAATATTTGCCAACGGATCATTTGAGTTAACAAACTTAATCTTGATGTTTCTAAATTCAATCTTTTCTTAAATAAAATGCAGTCAATCTTAATGTGTTTGTTCCTTTCATGAAAGATAGGGTAAGAGCTAATATGAAGAGCAACTTGATTGTCACATATAAGTTTCATTTGAGTGACATCTCAAAATTGCAATTCTTTAAGTAATTGTTTAAGACAGACAAGTTCGCAAGTGGCTGAGGCCATAACTTTATATTCTGCTTCTGCACTAGATCATGCGACAACACTTTGTTTCTTACTCTTCCAAAGAATCAAGTTACCTCCAATCGAAACAAAGTATTTGACAATAGATCTTCTATCAGAAGGAGACTCTACCCAGTCAACATCTGAATAGCAGACAACTTAAGTATTATTATTGTGACTATATACCAAACCTTTTCCCGTAGATCCTTTAATGTACTTTAATATATGGATAATTGCCTCCCAATGATCTTCATATGGGGAATTGAGAAATTGACTCACCACACCACTGGCTGCAAAGGAAATGTTAAGATGAGTAATAATAAGATAGTTTAATTTTCCAACTAATTGTTTGTAGTTCTTTAAGATCGGAGAAAGGCTTCCCTGATTAGGTAGTAGTTTGATATTGGGATCCATGGGTGTGTCAATAGATTTTGAGTTCATCAACCTAGTTTCCCCCAAAATATTCAATGCATATTTTCTTTTAGATATAACAATACCATTGTTAGATTGTGCTATCTCAATCCGCAAGAAATATCTGAGTTTGCCAAGATCTTTGGTTTGAAAGTGGTGACAAATGTGTTGTTTCATCAGGCCATATAAAAATTTGTGGAGACGACATACTAATCCAGAAGACTCCTCCTGAGCAATAAAACCAGGAGGTTGCTCTATATAAATTTCTTCGTGCAAATCTCTTTAAAGAAAAGCATTTTTGACATCCTCTTGGTAAAGAGGTCATTGTTGAAGAGTAGCTCTATATAAGAAAACAAAAGCCATCTTTGCCACTAGAGAAAAAGTATCACCATTAGCCCAAACAAAAATTTATAACCTTTGGCCACAAGACGAGCTTTGAGACGGTCAATAGTACCATCAAGAACAATTTTGATAGTAGAGATCCACCTATAACCAACAATAGATTTCCCAGAAGGTAATGGGACGAGCTCCCAAGAATGACCTGATGCCAACCAGGATGGGCTAAGGCATCACCTACAAATTTTGGGTAGAACTAGACGAAAGGCAGGTATAAAACAATGGAGATAATCTATTGTAACTCAAAGTAGTTTAATGAGGAGATAGATTACGAGTAGAGTGTATATCTTTACGAAGTTCAATTGGAAGTTCAAACCCAGTTGTCAAAGCCGGAGGAGATGGATGATTGGGCACTAGAAGTGTGTCATTTGGTGAATGACGAGTACGCGGTTGTCGACTATACACATGAAGGGTTGGTGGAGGTGGAGAAGTCGGAGGTAGACTAGACATAACAGGAGGATCACAAATTACAGGAATATTAACCGTAGTAGAGAGAGACACACATGAAGAAGATTTAAAGTAAAGAGAAGACTCATTGAATGTGACATCAACCAAAACAAAATAACGGTTAAGAGGAGAGAAATAGAGTGGGGTACCCCATTATTACATACAAATGATGATATCCAGTTAATGAGATAACATATTGTAAACATGCCCCCAAAAATGGCAAGGCACCCAAGCATTGGAATGGACCAAACCAAAAAAGGATGTAAGCATTTTGTACTAGGAGGATATATGATGGTGCTTTGCAAATTGACATACATCACAATTGAACGATTCAACTAAGATTTGAGAGAATGAAAAAGGAAACATAAACCATAGAACATAAAAAGATGGACGTCATACATGATGGTAGAGAAGCCAAATTTGAGAGTATTCTAAAGTAGTGCAAGACTAGAGTCCATAAAACTAACAAATAGGAAAATTGAAGGAAAAAGGGGGAGGGGGGGGTGGGGGGGGTGAGTTAATTAGTGTATAAGTTGTTGGGAGGCTCAAACACCTACTGATCTTATACTCTTTATTTCATCTTTTATCTTTGTTTGGGAATGTTTTGCTGTAGATGATCATCACTAGATTTGCTCTTGTTACAGAAATCTTTGCATAGATTTAACCAGTTCTATCATTATGTACTATGAGTTGGTGGTTGGGAAGTTTCTAAGCATTTTGGACTGATTCAACTTGACTTAATTTTGGGTTGTATGTATTATTTACAATTTGGATTAGCTTTCTGCTACAATATATTTTGTAGAGAAGATGACATCTTATTTATATAAATGTTTTGTTATCTGTAAAAGGTTTTCTTTTTAATTCCTGACATTAACTTTTCATTGCCATATGTTGCTCGCAGGTTCTTATTTGTAGATTAATTGATAGGCCTCTACGTCCTACCATGCCAAAGGGATTCTATCACGAAACTCAAATATTGTCTTGGGTATAGTCCTTATAATTTCACTTCTTAAAATTTTATTGCTAGTGTCTACTTCAAATGGTTCACATGCTACCTTTGTTTTGTGTGCTGATGGTCCAAATTTATGGACTTGGGGATAGATATCTATGGACCAATTATTAAATTTCAAGAAAAATGTCACGTTGAGGAAGTTAATTTTCTCTTCAAATTGAATCAATTTATATATTTGGATAAATTATCAATAATTGTTAGTTGTGAAAATTGAGATCCTACTTAGGATTGGAAAATAAGGAAAATTATGCAAACCATGGGATTACAATAGATAATGAAATTCTTCATCTTTGGATCCATAATCTTTTGAAGATGCATTAGTAGGTCGAATGCTCCTCTTGCTTGAGTCACAAACACACTTGAGCTGAAGTTACAAGTTAACAATCCAAATATAAAAGACATTTTTTTTACAATGCGTGAAGCTAAAACACCAAAAAAGAAAAACAGCCCAATCAGAGTAGTTAATTGTGTGCATTTGCACCAATGCAGCACATCCAAAGGAGGTGGGTTGCATCACATTGCACCTTGGGGTTGCAGTTGTTGCATGACGAAAATCACAAGAGATTGTCTTTTCTAGGTCTTTGCTGCGATTTATGTTTAACGTGAGGGACTCAATTCCAGCCCTGAAAATGGTATTTGTTTTTTTTATTAATGTTAACTTTCTCTTTTCACCTATAATCCACTATTTTCATTCCCTGTCTTTAGGAAAACAGCCCTCCTCCCATTTTACCTCACAACTTCCCGTGTTTTTCTTTCAACATTCAAAATGTTTCTAACAATGATATTGATTACGTTCCTAGTAGCGCTTCCAGCAGCAATTCCTTGCTGACCTGCAACTTCCATCGAAACCTGTATTGTTTTTTTCTTTTTGGTTCAACTACAATGGCTTCATCATGCCAATCACCCACTTGAAAAGGATTAATCTGAATGAGAGAGGATTTTATTCAATTGATTAATTTTGAAGCAATACATAAGCCTCTAAATATACAAAACTCTAACCCTTAAGTAGTGATTATGTTAGGTTTCTGAGTAGGAAACCTAATTAACCAAGATCACAGTAGGCAAAAAAGATAATGAAAGAATGAATTTCTCTTATTAATGGTAATAGAATTTCTCTTATTAATGGTAATAGAATTCTCTAAACAGGAGTGTAGCCGCCTGTTAACAAACTCAATAATCAAAAGCTTAACCTAACAATAGAATCTAGCTCTATTTATATTAAATATTTTCCGCCCATCTTATACTGAATATTTCCCTAGAATATAACTCTATTTACTATAAATATCTTATACTGAATATTTTCCTATAATATAGCTCTATTTACTATAAATATCTTATACTGAATATTTCCCTATAATATAGCTCTATTTACTATAAATACTTCCCGCCCATCCTAACTGCTACAATAGTTAGGATAGTAACTCTTCAACTGATCGACTCTAGTTCTTTACCTCTTTCCACCGTTCGGCTCGAGCCCTCACCGCCTTCAACCGTTCGGCTCAACCTCTCCCCGCCTTCCATTGTTCGGTACCCTTCTTCTTCTCCCTCACCGCCTTCCACCATTCGGCTCGACCTCTCCCCGCCTTCCACCGTTCAGTGCCCTTCTTCTTCTCTCCTATACTTTCTTCTTCTCTCGTATACCTTCCAACCCCTAACATTATCTATTACCTTATATCCTATCAGATTACAAAGAGATATCTAGAATCTTCTAAGAACTTCTAACAGAGTCTACTATCACCTTCTAGTAGTTCACTTAATATCCTACAACAACAATCCCTCTCAGGTTGGTGAATGGATATCAATCATTCCCAGCTTGCATGTGAGATCATGAAATCATTAAGTAGGAAGATCTTTTGTTAACAAATTTGCTAACTGAAGCCCAAATGGAAAATAAGTAGTGATAAGCCCGCTGCTGAAATATGTAATAAGTAGTGCATTGTGAACCATTTATTTGTTGTAATCATTTTTAGTACCTAGTCTTGTACCTAGAAGTCTAGTGCACTCTATGAGTTGTACCTAGGAATCTAGGTTAGTCTTTTGATGTTTCATTTTCCACTATATCTATGATTATAAATAGAAGATCACAAGAGGGATTTTTTATGCCCTCCAATTTTATATTCTCTTTTTATTCTCAACTACCACTATCTAGTTTCTCTTTAATAAAGTGTCAATCTATCCCTATGTGCTTGGTCCTATCATGTTGAATTGGATTGTGAGCAAATGCTAATAGCTGATTTATTATCACAATAAAGAATCATAGACTCTTTACCTGCCATTTTAAGATCATTTAGAATGATTCATAGCCATAACAATTTACACACCCCATGTGCCATAGGTTGGAATTGAAGTTGGTGGTCCTTCTTCTTTACTTGATGGACCTACAAATGCTTCACAAAATCTTTAAAGATCAAATAAATGCAATAGCCAACACATGGGGTCCAAAATCTCTAGGCACCCTTTGAAATTTGCAGCATTATTATTAGTAATCACTTGCACTACATTTTTCTCTCCATCCAATTTTGCAACATCACCAACATCTTAAAAACTTTTTTTGTTGTTTTTTAGATATTGAAGTATCTAATGACTGAAGAAATACAATCTCTTCAGGATTGTTTACCAAAAAGTTACTAATTAATTGTCTTTTTTTGTTTGTTTACCCATCATTGATAATTCTCAAATATTAGGGTAGAATAAAATGATTTTGGTTCTAAGAATATATATATATATATATATATATATATATATATATATATATATATATATATATATATATATATATATATACACACACACACACAAGATTGGAAGACTAATTAAGGAAATATAATAACAACAACACTGTTGTAATATGATCGCGGTTAGATATAGTGTTTTATGTTAATTACGAAACATAATCCCTATGTTCATTATGTTAATTTTACTATAGTCAACATGATATCAAAGCCATAGATTAGAGTCTATCCTAGTAAAAGTTTTTTTTTTGGGTCTATTATTCTACCCAACATGGTATCAGACTCTTATTGGACCACCCATTAATATCTAGTTTCATGCATGAAATGTATATATTTCAGCGTGAGAGGGGTGTGTTGGAAGTCCCATATCGATTAGAGATAAAGCCAATTCACAATATATAAGTGGGTGCAAACCTCACCTTACAAGTCAGTTTGTGGGGTTGAGTTCGGCTTAAAGTTTACTTCTCAACACACCTCAAGTTATCTCAAGTGATGCCTTAGCCCACCTTACATGTTTTGTTCATAATTTTAGTCTTTGTTTTGATAAGTTATCTCCTAACACAATTATGTTTTTTTAGGATTTACTCGATCACAAAAAGGACATAAGTATTTTTCTCCTTCTTTTAACCGCTAATTTATTTTTGTAGATGTCACCTTCAATGAGTCTTCTTTTTACTTCAAGGGTCCTTCTTCGTCTTTTGATGTGTCTTTGTCTACTACAATTAATTCCTATTGTTTGTGAACCTCTAGTTGTGCCTAATCCACTGTCAAATTCTCCTCTTCACCCCAACTTCAGGTTTATAGTCAAAGACATAATTCCCAACAACCACCAAGTAACTGACTTTAAGTGTCCACTTTTTTTTCTCCTCTTGCCCTAACAACTGAGTCTGACCTTTCAATTTCCTTTCGCAAAGGTATATGTTGTACTCGTAATCCTTTCATTTATTTCTTCTGTGTCCATTCCTAAGTCTTAGTGATGCCTTAGCTCATTCTGGTTGGCATCAAGGCTTGCTAGATGAACTAAGTGCTCTTCAGAAAAATGGAACTTGGGAGCTCATTCCATTACTATCTGGGAAATTTGTTGTTGGCTGTAGGTGGATTTTTGCTATCAAAGTTGGTCTTGATGGTACTATTGATCGCCTCAAAGTTTGACTTGTGGCCAAAGGTCACACAAATTTTTTGATTGGATTATGGTGATACTTTGTCTTTAGTGTCTAAGATGGCTTTTGTTTGTTTATTTCTAGCCATGGCTACTCTTCAATAATGGCTTCTTTATCAACTCGATGTCAAAAATGTTTTCCTCAATGGAGATTTGCAGGAAGAAATTTATATGAAGTAACTTGGATTTGTTGCTCAAGGGGAGTCTTTTGGATTGGTATGTCATCTTCGCAAATGTTTATATGGCCTAAAATAGTATCATAGGGTCTAGTTTGGAAAATTTAGTTGTGTTGTTCAACAATTTGGTATGACTCGGAGTGAGGTAAATCATCCAATTTTTTACTATCACTCAAGTGCTTGATGTGTCTATTTGATAGTATATGTTGATGACATTGTTCTTACAGACAGTGACTACCATGACATCTCTTAAGTGAAACAACACCTTTGCCTCCATTTTCAAATCGAAGATCTTGGTAAACTCAGATGTTTATTGGGTATTGATGTCGCACAATCCAATGACGGTATTCTTATATCTCAAAAGAAGTATGCATCAGATTTTTTGTTTTTTAAGGAAATTGCATTGATGGCTTCAAATCAATAATGTATTTCTTTTGGGATATGAAAATATCCTCTTTAGAGTGGGCTTCACCAATCCCCAAAAAAGTACTCCAATTTTACCTTGGTCATGATTTCAAACTCCTTGGCTAGATGTTGGCTTAAAAGTTGTTGCTCCTCTTCATCATCACCTAACATTATAATATCATCCACGCACATGAACACAAGTAACATTGTTACTTTACCTGACCCAGTGTCTTTAACAAACAGTGTGTGGTCTCCTTGGCTTTGTTTGAAGCCCCAAACCTATCATAATTTTATTAAACCTTTAAAACCATGCTTGTGGTGATCATTTTAGTCACCCTTTGCTTTAGCAATAGCAGTGCTAAGCAGGACGTCATCACCCTATGCTTTGTTCTTTGTCAGTTAAGAACATAATGATGTTTATTTCAGTACTCTGCTGTAATGAAATTATGTATTTATCATGCTGTTGCTCATTTTTATTTGGTGTATTAAAATGACTGTACCTTGTAGTAATTTAACATGCTTTTTGTCTTACTATAAATTGATGATTTTAGGTTTTGAGCTATGACGGACTGCACTCCCCTGATTCTTTGGCTGTCACTGCAGCTGGTATAGCAGTGTAAGTTGGTTATTCTGTTTTCTGGAAACTGAAGGACTTGAGATCCCATGCAAAATGCTTTTTTTTTTTTTTCTATAAATTATTAAAAAACTTACCTTGCTCTAATTTTTGTTTGCCAATACATAATACTGATAATAATTCAATGAAATGGGAAGTAAATTAAAGAAAGGAGGATGAGATGATGGGATAATCCAATAGATGTAAAAATAAGGCAAGTATGCATGTAAGTAGTCCTGAGATATTTTTGTCACATGCATTATGCTATCTAAACATATTCACTAGCACTCTTCATAACTATTTGTTGGAGATCTCGCATCGATTATAGTTATTGTTAAATTATAATATATAGGTGAGGACAACCCTTGTTCTAGAAACAAATGTTTGTAGGGTTGTAAGTGTGTCTAAACTCACATTTAAGGCTATTAATCTTAATAATTTAATTTGCAGTGCACTTTCAGAAGTGCCAATGTCAAAAGCAATTGCTGGGGTTCGTGTTGGTCTTGTTGGTGATAAGTATATAGTAAATCCTACTACCAAGGAGATGGAACACTCTGAATTGGACCTCTTGCTAGCTGGCACAGATAGTGCAATACTGATGATAGAGGTATAGCATTGTCCTTCTTGTGAACAATAACATTATAGGTATACCAGTATACTGATAGAACATGTTTCAAAATTATTTGTAACTTGCTTGCAATAAGTATAGCTCTCCTAATATTTTGGAAATAGAAAATAGAAGATTCTGTGAAGGTCATAGATATTATCTTACACTTCATACAATACAACTATTTGTTCTGTATATCTTTTTCTTTAGCTTTTTTTCCTAGTTATTATGATAAACTCTGATATCACCCAGACTCAAAGGATGAGCCTAGAGGCATATGATATGGTAAATAGCTTGCCGTGTTTTGATGCCAGAGTACATATACGAGAATGCCAATTATCCTCATTCCTTCACTTGAATAAATAATATGGAGAAAACAGTGTGTTCAACCTACACTGTTGTACCTTTTATTGATGTGTGTGTGTGTATATAGGTTACAAAAAGAGGCTAGACACTTACCTTAAACCCTAACCATAAAGCTGGATACACTGCTTGCTGATTTGTGATATTAATACTATACTTAGCCTGCAAATTCGTTGGAAGTGATTTGGAGTTCCAAATTTGTCTCCTTTCCACAGTCTCTTTCTGTTAGGTTCCTGGGTATGGAACCTAACTCAGACAATCACTCACACACACAATCAAGAACTCAACAATAAAAAGAATGATTTTTTTATTGATATGAAAACAATGTACACAGATAGCACTAACGGAGGCCTAATCCCCCTTAGAAGGTCCAAGACATGTTTATACAAAAGAATATCACTAACTAACTTTCTACAAGACCCCCCTAGCCTTCTTATAGAGGCAACCCCTTCTAACTACTCAACATACTGTTCGATTCTTCATCTCCCATTCCCTTAACCGTTTGGTCCACGTCCCCCTGCCTTATATCCTATCATTACACCCTGCTGCAAAACAACCTTGTTCTCAAGGTTGGAACAATGAAGCTTGAGCCCATAGCATTGTGATATGGTCTTAGCATAGGAAGGGAACCCGCTGGCTACTACTTGCAACTTCAGGTCTGGAGGCCTGGGTGGTGGCAAATCCTCCTCCCATGTCTTCCATTCTTCCTGGATTCTGTTAAGGGTTAAATATGTTTTTAGTCCCTAAACTATCAAGCAAATTTGTTTTTAGCCCTCCTCCTTAAGGAAACCTTAATTTTTGGTCCTCCAAAACTAACACCGTTAAAACCCAGCTAATGTGACTAATGTCTGGCCACATGTGCTCACAACTTTCCTTCCTAACTCTTGGCACGTGTGATTGCATGTTTGATGAAGAAGGTAATTATTTAGTTTTGGTTTATCTAATAAACCAATCAAACTTGAAGCAAACTTTGAAGATTATGGGAGCAGATTGACGACGCTTGGCGATTTGGCCGACGAGTCTATCGCCCTTCTTGGTTAAGCGACCATGGAAGGGGTGTTTCATTAGCCCTCGGCTTTGACGATGATGGTGGGCTTCCTAGTAGATTGCTTCACAATTTAAATTAGCGATTCTAGTTTGCTTATGGGAGCAAATTGATGGCAGCGTGAACTAGTTTCACCTGGCGCCGCGGTCGCTGTTCTGGTTTTTGTTTCGCAGGGTTTGAGACGCGAGGATGGAGGCAAAGGAGACAAACTCACAGTGCTCCAGTGACAGCGGCGCTTGGTGGCGCGACGAATGTTGATGGACGTACCTGATTTGGGGGTTCTCTCTGCTTCACAGGCACGCTGGATCTAAACCGCAAGAGACGCAATTTTGTAGAGGTGCTTGGGCGGTGTCAATGGCTGCCATGGGGTTTGCTGTTTTCTGATTGCAGGTTGTGCGATAATGAAAGAGGACAATCCTAGCGGCGATGGGGGAGCAGTGGCGCTGTGGCGATTTCGGTTGTGAGCAACGACGCTGATGGAAATCCTCGCCGGTGATGGCGGTGGTGGAAATCCAGCCGCAAGAACGACGCGTTGCAGGATGAAGGAGGTACTTTGTACCAATCAACTTTTCGAAGAAGAAAGGGTCACACTTTGAAGCCAATCAACCTAATAAACCAATATTCTCACTTTGCATTAAAAAATACCAGCGTGCCAAGAGTTAGGAAGGAAAGCTGTGAACACACGTGGCCAGATGTTAGCCAGATAAGCTGGTTTTGAACGCTGTTAGTTTTGGAGGATCAAAAATTAAGGTTTCCTTAAGGAGGAGGACTAAAATGTTCCTTACTTTGAAAGAGGGACTAAAAACAAATTCGATTGATAGTTTGGGGACTAAAAACATATTTAACCCTTCTATTAATGTCCAACATTCAGGTCACCACCTTTTTAGAATCATAAGCCTTGAGAAAACGGTCTTCAATATCTTTCAGTGCTTCTAGCAGCTCTCTTCCCTCTACAGGTGTAACACGAACTGCAAGCCCCTTTTGCTCCCCTTGGTTCTCAGTGGCCACATCCACCACCTTTACTGTTTCAATACCACTGATCGCTTGCTTCGCAACACCTTCACTGTTACTTTTATTATTATTATTATTATTATTCTCTTCAATACTCACCATGTTGTGCTCACCCTCTTCTCTTTTCACCCACGGAAAGAATGGTTTTTCCTCATGCTCTTCTTCATGGTTGTCCCCGTGCCTTTGTTCAAGTTTGGGCTTTTGAATGTGGTGCCTGAACTTACTTTGTTGTCCTTTTTCTTTGGACCCAATTTCCACGGGGGCGTCAAGCGCATCGTTCCCTGCTTCGGTATCGGTCTCGGGATCAGTCATGCCCCGCTCCTCACGTGCCCTCACAATGAGTTTGACGGCCTCAATCAATACGTCATCGAAATTTGGCGGCAACTTGCCTCTAGCGATGGCGCTTCCCTTGAAGCGATCGTAGTCAAAGAGCAACGCATGCCACTTGCAGCGGCACTGAGCGAGATTGCGCTGCACGTCCAAGGCCACGCAGTTCTGGGCGATGATGTTCCACTGCTGGTAGGAGGAGAGCGCGACAGAGCAGTTGGCTTCCACCGCTATGACTTTGTTCACCAGAATGAGCGACTCGATGGTGCTCCAATCTAGAGCCGCTTGGGAGCGCATGCAACGAAACGCGCTAGTCGTACCTGAAACGTCGATGATGTCATCTTCGTAAATCTTCATTTTCATTGCTTTTTGCCCTCCAAATCGCACCACCTTAGCTTCTTTCAGTCCTTTCCAAGAACGATTCTTGGTTTTAGCCTTCCAGGCTCGGGTCCAATACCCAACACTTCCCTCTATGCTAATGTATGCCAGGCGCACTTTTTCTTCTTCTATCACCCCTTGAGTCTCAAAAATTTTCTCCGCCCTAGCAATCCACTCCATAGGATCAAACCGTTCGAAAGTGGGTAGTTCTACCTTCATCCAGTTCCTCCTCCAAGATCTCTCTTCCCCTTCTCTGATTCTCGTTAACAAAAGGTTGATCTTCCTCTGAACCATCTTTCTTTCCTTTCATGGCAGATTCATCACTTCTTGCTAAGCCCTTTATCTGAATCTTGATATTCTGCATCATTTCTTTTATTTCTTGGGTAGTTCTTCTCCATTCTGCTAGCACTCTTTTTTGTTCACTGGCCCACCTCTCCACAATATTGATTCTTCCTTCCAAAGTATTGATTCTTCCTTCCATCATGTTCTCCTCTCCAACGTATCTGTAAGGTCGGACCAATTGTTAGGTTCCTGGGTATGGAACCTAACTCAGACAATCACTCACAGACACACAATCAAGAACTCAACAGTAAAAAGAATGATTTCTGTATTGATATGAAAACAATGTACACAGATAGCACTAACGGAGGCCTAATCCCCCTCACAAGGTCCAAGACCTGTCTATACAAAAGAATATCACTAACTAACTTTCTACGAGACCCCCTAGCCTTCTTATAGAGGCAACCCCTTCTAACTACCCAACATTTTGTTCGGTTCTTCAACCCCCATTCCCTTAACCGTTCGGTTTGTGTCCCCCTGCCTTATATCCTATAACTTTCAGTTTCAACTTGACACATAAATACATTATCACAGATAAAGATCAACTGTGAATTGCAAAATGAAGAGGTTTCCAGGAAGGCCAGCTGAGTTAGCCTTTTTGATATTTACTTTGAAGCAAATTTAATTCTGAAAACAGATGTTAGATGAACTTCTATGTGGTTAAGATCAAGTAATCGAAATCTGTAATTAACATATTTGTAATCCTTATCCAAATCAAGTACTTGCAATCTCAACAATTTGTTTTACTTCACCTGCAGCTTTCTGCAGAAAACAGATTCAAAGTTTTTCCTGCTCTTCTAATTTGTCAGTATTTTGAAAATCCAAGACCTTTCACCATTTCAGCTGTCTTAGAGTCAAATTGCAGGAATATGCATTGGTTGGTATATAATAAAAATGATGAATTGATATCTTTTCAGAATCGAAAATATATTGAATGTGAATCATGATTCTGGAAACTCTTATGGTTGTACTTTTACGCTGGCTCAACTGGTATATACTTTCATTGCAGGGATATAGCAATTTTATTCCAGAAGAAAAGTTACTCAGGGCTGTCGAAGTTGGTCAGGTTTAACTTATAGTAGTGCTATTAGACAAGCTTATGAAACCCTTTGTTTCTTAAATTATTATTTGCACAGCATCATGCAAAACATTTATTTGTGGCTGTTGGATATACAGCATGAAAGTAAGGAATCACCACAGGATTTTGATCTTTAAAATTTTCTTCGTTGTCAACTTCTTACAAGTTTAATAATTTGAAAATATTTGTAAACAACCTCTTTTCTTTCTACATCTATCTGTGTTAAAACTTCAATTCATTTTTCAGTGACTATTATTGCTTTGTGCATATTAATATTTCACTATAAAAGCTTATATAGTACTAGAGTAAGCTACTTGCCTCCATTACAGGTTTTTAGTTATAGTGCATTTGTAATATTTACTGTGTAGACATTCATATCTTTGTGTGGTCTGTTTTCTTTGATAGTTTATCAACATTCCTGCTTAAGGTTGATTGTATTATATTTTTCCTGTTCTTCACTGTTAGGATGCAGTCCGAGCAATCTGTAATGAAGTAGAAGTTTTGGTTAAGAAGTGTGGGAAGCCAAAGATGTTGGATGCCATCAAGCTACCTCCTCCTGAACTTTATGAACATGTTGAAGTATACTCCTTGCTATCCTTTATCATTTTCTGCTATTCGTTTAGTCCAAAAGTTTATAATTATTCATGATTTGCGAATGTCTATCTAGGGAAATGTCTATCATTTCGTTGTTTGTTTGGACAATAGTAGTTCACAATATTAATGCTATTGACTTTATGTGGGTGGGAACAGTGGCCAACAATAGGACAAATCACAAAAATTAGCTAGTTAATAATAGAAGCTGAAAAAGAATACTGAAATCACAAACTGCAATATCTGAGCCAAATTTGTGGGTTCTAAGAAGTAGAATGAGTCTGCTGGAAATATAGAGTTTAGGTAGGGTAGGAGTCATACTAGAAAGAGAGAAAGCTGTGGATATTAGTAGAAGAATATTAATTTGGTGTTATATAATGCAAAAACACTAAGACCTATCTTATGTACGCTAATAATAATTATGTCTATTGTTAATGGAGCAAGGTCATCAGATGCATTAAACGCCCATAAGAGGCTGATGACATTTATGCCTATAGGGGACAGGGAACCAAAAGGCACTCCCACCATTGATGAAAAGTGATAATAATAATAATAATAATAATAATAAAAAAAATAATAATAATAATGTCTTTTAATCCTTATTTCACCTTGTTTTCCACTCTTACAACTCTGCATTCTGGTTCCTTTTTTCTGTGATTTTTTAAAATGTGTTGGGCTAGTGCCACTACTGATTGCGCCAGTGGGCTCAAAGATAACATGCTTGAATCAGAGTTATCAATTGTGTGCAGTGGAGGCACTATATAGTGCTGTCAAGTAGTGGCAGGTGGCTGCAACAGGTGCTGAATTGCATAGTGTTTATGGGATGTGGTCACTGCCTCAATCACGGCCACTATAGTGGCAAAAAACGTTGCTGTTATGTCCACTTTGATGAACAGGGATTAAAAACCCTAAGTTTCCCTAGTTTATTTTCTTGGGAGAGTCTCAAGATATAGCTATTGGTGTTGTTGTGGTCAGCTGCTCTGCCCTGAAATAAGTTGGGTCCTCGAATTTGACCTTATTCCATAGACAATTCCTCCACTTGTGTAAATTGTGTCATACTGAAAATTTGCCATTGAAACTTCTGAGATTCTGGGAGGATTTCAAAAGCATGTAGTACCATTAATATACTTCTCTGGACTCAGGCCATATTTTTCACTTTCACAATGTCATTGAGATCACTCAATTATGTGCTGCATTTCACTTCAGACTTCACCCTCCTGCTCCACACTGTTCTTTTAAAATCTCTAGCATGTTTTGTTACTTTTATCTGGTGTGAAGTTTACTTCTGTTTTCTTAGACATTTATGATATGGTTTTGCACATTTGTTGCTATTGTTAGTTTCTTGCATGTCCTTGTTTGAGAGGACTATGGTTTTACTTAATATTTGTTAGACAAGATATAATTGAAGACTTCAATGAATAGTTTTTTTAAATAGTGGTTGGATAGAAACTGAAGTGTGAGGAAATGTGCAGGAAATTGCAGGTGATGAGATAGTAAAAGTTCTTCAAATTAGAAACAAAATACCCAGAAGAAAAGCCCTTTCATCATTAGAAGAAAAGGTTCTGAATATACTCACAGAAAATGGGTTTGTCTCAAATGACTCAAAACTGAGGAGTAGTTCTGAGACGATTGCAGAGGTTCTTGAGGATGAGGATGAAGATGAGGAAGTAATTGTTGATGGTGAAGTTGACGAAGGTGATGTTCATATAAAGCCTACTTCACACAAACCGGCACTTTTAGTAAGTACTATGCACATTTCTAATTTATTTTATCTATTTTTTTGACATGTATTATTAAGTGATGTATATTTGGTTAACTTAGGCTCCGTGCTCAGTTCATAGTTATTTTTTAAGGCCATTTCTAAGATTTACATTCAAGCAGACTGGATTGCTCAAATAAGTTGATTATTCTTGTTCTCTTTTTTAAGTTTTGTAGTTTCTCTGTGGCTTGAGGAGACTTGTTCGTACTTCTCTCATTGTTTCTTAGTGAATTCTTTTGCTAAACCTGTATTGGCAAATATTTTTGTTGTTTCTCTTCTGCTTGTGTGCATGAAGCCTCTCATCATCTGTTGACTAAAGGATTCCTAAAATTTGAGTCAAGATATTTTATGATTTAGATTTTTTCCTATTGGTTTTAATTTTATATATTTGTTGTATCTTGGTTTTATTACTTGCATAACAATCCCACAATCTTAGCGATTTATTTCCTAGATTAGGTTGTGCTTGTTTCCAAAATTATCCAATCAATTTATGTATATATATGAAATGTATGCAATATGAAATAATAAGAAATAAATTATTTTCTTCTAAAGTTGAGATTCTGAAAGGAAGATTGCCAATTGGTTCTTTAGGGATTCAGAATATGTTGTGACTTGATTTATGAAAAAAATTAGAAGGCTACAGTTACAAAAGGTTGTCTTGAAACATAATTCTGTATTGATTTCCCCTCTCTGCTTGTGATTGTTTTAGGTGAAATACCATTGTCAATGAGGAAATATGGGCCAGCTTTGCTACATTGTTTACCTCTTGGGCTTTGTTTTCCATAAATTTATCTGTTTGTGATGATACCCTACTGCGTTGTAATATTTTCTCTGCTCTCTCTTTAATAATGTCTTTATTTACACCTTCACCCAAGAACTGGGACAAAAAGAGGATATTATTCATGTTATATCTTCCTTGTTTTGTGTATGCAGTATCCTACTCTGTGTCAATCTTTCTGGCTATTGACATTGTTCTTTATAATTTATTTTTGTGTATTTTAATTGTTTAATGTTTATACTTTGTTCCTTGATTCATGTAGAGATCATGCCTTTCCCTGTTGTATCCATGTTTTTCTGAATCCATTTGGTTTTACTATTTAACATATGTGTATTTCTTTTTCGGCTACAGTTTTCTGAGGTAGATGTCAAGTTGGTATTTAAGGAAGTGACATCCAAATTTTGGAGGAAGCGCATAGTAGAGGTATGAATACTTATAGTGAAATAATTAAGATTACTATGGAACATAATATTTTGTATGGTTTTTGCTGTCTTTGGGAGAGTTCTGTCAAATTGGCTGGGTGAAAGCAATACCAATAATGCAAGATTTTGACAAAATAGAATGGGTGAAAGATGGTTCTTGGTTGTTGGACTTTAAACCTTAAATATTCTTGATAGTCATTGGTATATCGTGGTTCAACTTTATTAGATTGAAAGAAACTTGTTGTCTTGTTAGGAAAACCATGTAAAGAGAACAGTTCTTTCGAGTGTGACCTTTTCTCCTACAAAAGGAGCATCGAGGAATCCATTTTTAGTAAAAGGAGGCATATTGAAAGAGGAATCTATCAACAATTAGAATTACAACAACTTAAAGGGTCTAGATCACAACACCCAAATCAGCAGGCCAACACGCCCAATATAGCAACAACACTAAGTAGAAAACCAATAACTATTTGCAACCAGCAACTTGTATCTCTATCATAATACAATGATTACCACTAGTTAGAAACAACAATACTCTTCATACCATAGTGGGTGCCAACTGTAAAAGACATAAAATAATATTGGAAGAAGAGTCTGAGAGAGATAGCGGATGAAGCCTGAGAGGAGAGATAAGTCTCTCAACCAAAGTTGAAAACAAAGAAATAAGGGTAAAAATAGGGACAAAGAGGTTCGATGACCCTTGTGGAGGAGATGTAAAATTTCTTCAGTGAGGGTAACGAAGTGTGTGGCCTTTATGTGACGAGTTGTGATAAAGAGAGAGGTTGCACAAGCAATGAGAAACCTGGTAGGTTGGATGTCACACGGCAAGACACATCAAATTCGGTGGTTGTCAGTGGAAAAGGTTGCAGTCAATGACGATTGACAATGATAAAACACAGTGGAATAATCCCTATATCTCAATGAGATGAACCATACTAGGTGTCCGTCATAAAAAAAGATGAGTAGAGACAGACAATAGTGGAGGATAATGGTGGATAGTTGTAGACGACAGTTACATAATCAAGATAAATTATTCTAACAAGCTTATTCAATGAATTTAGATATAGTTCCTTGATCTCTTTATGGCAAAGTATTATAAACAATTAACTTGTCCATGCCTATACTATACTTTCTAAAGTTCTACTTATGAAACATGTTATGAAACAATTCTTGTACTTCCTTTTAACCTTAATCTTTTGGGTTGAATTTCTTTATAAAATAGGATATAGTATTTTTTATATATATAATTTTTGTAAGTTTAAGTAAATGTAATTGATACAATGAAGTTGCAATCCCTTATAACTTGTTGGCTTGACGAATTACCAAACTTAATGGATCCATGTTTATTGATTTATTTTGTCTGTAACAGGGGGGAAAGAGGAGTGATGGGCGAACACCTGCTGAAATACGTCCAATCAACTCTAGATGTGGCCTATTACCTAGAGCACATGGAAGTGCTCTTTTTACAAGAGGCGAAACACAGGTCTTGGCCAACTTTATTTGTTTACAAGTTTATGCTCTGGATGATGTATGTTGGTGTCTATATTTGCTTATGCCATCTAATTATCTCTTTTAGTTTGTTTATTAGTTTTATCAGAAGGGGACATAGAATGAACAAATACAAAGGAGGAACAAAATTAATAAAATCAACTCTTTGTTCTTTTAACACAAGTGATTGGAACGATATATTGATTATTCAGGTTATTACATGACTTAGAAAGATGAAATTCTATAATTTTCTCAGCCCTACTGATGACAGAATAGTGTGTTATCTGTTGAGCCTTGTGTATCGCATAGAACACCTGATTTAGTAATACTTTATAAATTGCAACTCTTAATTGCTGCCCCAAAAAAAATACCCACCTTGGGAAGAGTTACTTTCTCCAAATTCTCTTCAAGAATGCTAGACACTTCAGTTGTGACTTTGTTGTTTTAAGAAGCTTCTACAGGTGTTTTTCACTCTGACTTTTCCCAAGATCAAAAGAGTATGTGATAGGACTTTGAGGGTTTATGAAAGGAGGAAAGGAATAAAAAAATAAGACATAGATGTTAGGGGGGTTAAGTGGGCCGTTAGGAGGTTGGTTGTCTGTTTCTGGTAGGGGTTAGCTTTATAAGGGAGAGGGAGTGTCTAGGGACAGACATGTTGTTTTGTTGTATCTTAGTTGACAGGAATATTGCATGCTGTGTAAAGGGAGAAGGCTCCCTTGGAAGCTTACGAATTGTGTTCTTTGTCACCAAGAATAATAATACAGACTATACAGTGTTTTTCTGTGTGAGAGAGTGTGTGCAAGGTGTCTTTCGGTGTGAGTTCTGGGTTTCTTGTTCCAAGAAACCTAACAGTGTGCTTCTGTCATTATGAATTTGGGTCTGGTCACTAGTCTTGGGAAGAGTATCTATACTTTTCTACTTTTGTACTTTACTTTTAGTTCCACTTTCAGTACTTGTAAGTGATACTGAATCTGCAGCTTAACCTGAGTGATTAATTTGCTTTATCTGGTTGGCAGTCACTGGCCGTTGTTACACTGGGGGATAAACAAATGGCACAAAGAATAGATGGACTTGATGGTGATGATGAATTAAAGAGGTTCTATTTACAGGTCTCTTTAAAATTTGGCTACTTTTATGTTCTCTTATATTTTTGTGGATATTACCTATTCTGAGAAATTTGAGCATATTTGAAAAACACTACTACACTGGATGGCTTGATTTGTTTATCAGTTTGGATTAAACCCAATTAACTCAAAAATCCAAATCGAATCAATTAAATGGGTTCATAATTTTAGCCTAATAAATGAATCAAATGAGATAGTTATAAATTCAGTTATCAGTCGTGATTTACAAAAATGATAAACACAAACGGAAGCAATGATGTGACTTTTTCTATTATTAATTAACTGCTATGCATGGAGCTCTATGATATAAATCTTATATAATTATATATTTTTATTTTTACTACTATTTAGTTTATGTAAGCAAATTACAATACATATATTGTTGACACACTTTAATGAGAGAATTATTAGTGAATATTTCAATAATATTGCCTTTTTTTCCAAAACATAATTTTGCACATTTGTAGATTATGGAACCTAATTGATGTGAATGGAATCAACTCATTCTTGATCAGGTTGCTTTGCTTTGAATTGTGATAAAAAATTTAAAAAGTTTGACGCTTTGAGCTGTTTCAAAAGGTTTGAAAAATTGTAAACTTGAATTGTGCTAAAAAAAGCTGAGAAATTCAAACTAGAGAAAACTGATTGGTTTAAATTTTATATTTTTCTATACCTAATTCAGATTGAGTCATGAACACCCTACTTGTGCCTGTTGGTTGTCTAGCATAGTGCATTATTAAAACTGTAAATGCCAAAAGGCAAGATAAACACTGAACTGCTATTTAGTAGGTCATAAAGGCCTACTGAAGACAGGAGGAATAAACTTTGATCTCCTTTAGTTAAGTAGACATGGTAGCAACTGCTACGCCATTTGGTTCTGCTGGGGTTATTGGAGTGGTTGTTTATTTTTCTTTTATGCCCACTGAAGAGTTGCTCTTGTTACCGGGAAACTCAACAGAATAGTAACAGCTTTTGGAAAATCAGGCAGTCATTAGAAAAGTCTAACAATATATAGAATCTTGTCAAACTTACTGAAGAACTTTTTGTGGAAACAGGAGGGCCCTTTAGATCAGGAGCTTTGATACCATGCTATTATATGAGAAAGGAAATTTTCTGAATGTGGTCGAGCGTTTTTCTCAGTAAGTAAATTGATTTATTTATAACAAGAATGATTACAGAGATAATAAAAAATATCTACTGATTTCAAGGAAACAACTAAAACATCGAAACTTCCCATTGAATATAGTAAAATTAGGTATATGATTAGTTTTTCTTGTGTCTAAAACACACATTATAATGAAGAATGATACAAGTATATATGGGAACCAAACATAAATATGATAAATAGAAAATATTTTTAAAAAACAATAGCAACAATATCTACCAATATCAAACAATATCAAAAGTCTACGTTTTCCTAATTAATATAAAACCTAATTAATATAAAACGCAATATATCTAATACTTCCAAAGTTACATTGACTTAAGCTTGATACTAACTAAACTACTTAGAAAGATAACATATATTAACTTCTCCTGTTGAAGATATGATACTTTATAAATAGGGAGATATGTGTAGCGAACATTCAAGATATGATTAGATACTCTAGGAAAATATGTAAAGCTAACAATCAAGGATTATATCTCTTATTATTCTTTATTTAGCTTTCTTAGTTTTTATTCTTGATCATTTTAAAAGAATCTTGTGTTTTCTGACACAAATAGCAAATCTTATATGTCCTGTTGATCTGCCGGAGAATATAGTAGAATGTTAATACCTGTTACTTTTGTTTAGCTCTATCTTGTTAGCTGTCTGTTATTCTTTTTGTTAGGCTGTTATAACTTTCGTCACCATGACGTTGTAAATGACCCTGATGAAGCTATAACTTTCTGTTAGGCTGTTAACATATGTAACAACCTTGGCATCTTCATAATCTTTCTATTCACAGTCATGCAATCATACACTTTCATTTTCGCTCTGTTTCTCAGTATATTCAATATGGTATCAAGAGTGTCAGATTTTATTGTCGTCTATCTAATAAACTTCCTGCTGCTCCTCTCAACTTTAAGGTTTATGTTGTTCTTGTTTCAAACCGCACTCAAGTATGACTTTCTCAAATATTTTGGATGTGCCTGTTTTCCTTTTCTCAAATCAAACAAGCTAAAGTTTGGGTTCCAAGAGTGTGTTTTTCTCGGGTATTCTTCCCATGCAAACTAGATGTAAATATGACATATCCAACCTTGTCTACACTCTACACTTCTTGCTCATGTGGGGCCTTTGTGTACTAAAAAGAATTTGAGATCTATATGTTTTATATTTTTTCCCTTAATATCGTATGATAATTATTGTCTACTTCTTAAATTTTGCAGTATTCATTTCCTCCTTCAAGTGTTGGGGAAGTTGGCCGGATTGGTGCCCCAAGCAGAAGAGAAATTGGTCATGGGATGCTTGCCGAGAGATCCCTTGAACGAATTTTACCTTCTGAAAATGATTTCCCTTACACTATACGTGTTGAGAGTACTATCACAGAAAGTAATGGCTCTTCAAGGTGAGTTTCTTTTTTTCTTCTTTCCATTTTCAGCTCCCCATTTTCTTTATTTCTTTGTCATTTTCCATGATTATTCTAAAATAGTGAAGATTGAATGAAAATGCTTGTCGGGCTACACATGTTCTGGTACTTATAGTTTAATTTCCAATTAGAGTAATTACAAGACTTTGGTCTGTTTGGACAAGCTTCTTCATGAGTCCTTCTAGGAGAGAAAAATAGGAAGGGAAAAATGAGTTGAGTTCTCCATAAGCTAAAATTAGATCATGCCTAAGTTAAAAATAAAAAAATTAGAGAAGCTATACGAGAGAGCTTCTACAAGTTAGCTTTTATGGAGAAGCTAAGTTCATTTTTCTTATTTTCTTTCTAGTCAAGGATCTTATGGAGAAACTTGTCCAAACTGACTCTAATTAGTGCTAATCAAAAACTAATATCTAGCCTAATAAAGTTGTTAGATATATTGCGTTTTATGTTAATTAAGAAATATAGTCCTTATGCTAATTATGTTATTTTTTCTGTTTTTTTTTATTCTTTCTGCAGCCCACATACTCATTCATATCTATTTTTACAGATTGTTTTCTTGTCTTTTCGATCCCCTCATGATCCTCGAGTTTAACACTAGTGCTTAAGAGTTTCTCCTAGCTTAGATTATACATAGCTTATGAGATTAGGTCATCCTCATAGTTATGTCATGAAAATTGTACTACAATGCGATGTAAGATCCTATTTTCTAATAAGAAAAACAATACATTTTGTTCAACCTGTTGGATGGGCAAAGTCCATTCTCAAACTTGAAGATGTCTTTTTCATGTTCTATGTTCTGAAACTTTTCAATAGCCTTCTTCTCTTTTTACAAACTTGTGCATGATCTAAACTGTTATGTAATATTCCCCTCACTGTGTCCTTTTGGATTTCTAGTCAATGAGATCTTTAGCAGAATTTTGCTCTGCGATACTCTCCAGACATGTTTGCTGTGCCAATGCTGTTGTCCACTCTAAGAATTTTTGCTCCCTAGCAGCTTTCTGCTCTCTGGGCATTTGTTTGCTCTCCTGATGCACTCTTTGAGCATTTTTTGCTCTGAAGTAGTTGACATGCCCTCTGGAAAACATTTTCTCTCCAACAGCTGCTGCCTCATCTAACTTTTAATGCAACACTGTGAGCTGTACCTTCTCTGGCAGCCACTATGCCTGCCTGATTCAATCAATTGCCATCATGTGCCACCGGCTCCTTAACATTTCATATTAATATACCTACCCACACCAAATCGATGTGTGAAGCTTTATTAGCTCCAACAACCAACTAGTTGACATATTCACCAAGTTTCTTAAGGGGGTCTGATGACATTTGTAACAAGCTTGACTCATGGTAGATGAGTTAGCTTGAGGGAGAGTGTTAAAAATATGATTTGATTCTATTAAACAGGGAAATATCTTAGGAAATATTTATTATACTTGAAAAAGTTAATATGAACGAAAGAAGATTTTTAGTCAAATTAATTCATTTGAAACGGTACATCAGTCTCTCTATATAGAAAACCTTAACTCTAAAGTAATAATTACAAATTTTATCATGTTCTAACAGCAGCCTCCTTATCTAGTTATGCATTTAATATCCTACTAACAACAATATCTCTAGAGTTTTCTAGAATCTTCTAACAACTGCTATTAGCTTCTAGTTCTACCAATTTCTAGTTTTGCATTTAATATCCTACTTACAACAATTATTAATCATTGATATTGTTCCTTATTACTCTATCTCTTCTTAGATATAAATAAGAGTACACATGTGTACACAACATACAATTACAAGTAATCCTATTAATAGGCACTGCTTTATATTTTTTCAAAATATACTACTGTTATTTTCTCTTACATAGCTTTTAAAGTTTCTATGTTTAATATCGAATTTTTTATTTTATTATAGCATGGCTTCTGTTTGTGGAGGTTGCTTAGCATTGCAAGATGCTGGGGTTCCTATCAAGTGTTCTATTGCTGGAATTGCAATGGGTTTGGTATTGGACACCAAGGAATTTGGTGGAGATGGAACTCCGCTTATTCTGTCTGACATAGTTGGATCTGAAGATGCATCTGGAGATATGGATTTCAAGGTTATGATTTACATCATTGAACTTGTGATACTTATTTTTTCACGTGATTATTTCAATGGTACTTGGGGAGTTGGGTTTGTTCAATTTTTTTTCTGTCTATTTCAATTTTTGTATAACTCCACAGAGATAATTTTAACAATGTTAGGACAGAAAATATAGCATGATAGGCTGAAACCATATATCCAGGCTACGTGGCATTGGTTGATTGCATTAAATAAAAATAATTATTGGAGATTTTATTCCTATACACAGACATGATATACCTATAAATAAGATTTTAATAAGGATGATTCTAATAAAACAAGCCTACAATTCCAACGTTCCTAATTAAATAAGAAAACAAATCGGACAGGGAAGATGTGCCAGGAAGTGGGTGGCTGACGATGATGGTGGCTGTTTGGTGGTGTGGATGACAGACAGAAGGGTCAATCGGACAGGGAACATTTGGCAATATGATTAGACAAAGATGACTAGTTGGAGTTTCAATTTCTATTTTTTTGGGAACTCAGACAAAGAAATAGTGACAAAATGGGTCAAAGAGTATGTTACCATGTTGAAAGAGACGTGTAAGACAAGCTAAAATTGTGCGTCTAGAGAAAAGAATAGAGTCCACTTTATATAGGATGTTTACAATTACTGCAAATAATTTGGAGATTTTATTCCTACATATATAATATGAAATACCTATATATATATATATATATATATATATATATATATATATATATATACACACACCTATATATCAAACTCTTAACAAATTTGATTCTAATCAATAAGCCTATAATTACAAAGATCCTAATTGAATAAGAAAACAATTCATAAAATATAAAAGAAGAATAATTCTCATGAAATCATCTATAGGATGCTTTAAAATATTTTGAATATAAAAATAATATGATTAGATATTTCTCTTATTTTCTAACAACAATGATAAAATGCAGGTTGCTGGAAATGAAGATGGCATAACAGCATTTCAAATGGACATTAAGGTAAGTACTATGAACATTTTAATGCAATATCTTGATATGCTTACTTCCTCTTATCTCGTTTGTTTATATTTTGAAAGGCTACTTTTTTAAAGGGAGAACATTTATTATGTATTTACTCATTATTTTTATTCATTTCTTGTCCTAAATAAGTTATTTTCTTTGTGTCTACATTTTTTATGCTAGTGTTTTCTAATTGTTGCAGGTGGGTGGAATCACTTTACCCATAATGAGAAAGGCCCTCCAACAAGCAAGAGATGGCAGGAAGCATATACTTGGTAAAGTTAAAACTCAAGTTTTACTATATATGTTGCAGTTAATGAATTTGTGTTTGTGTCCGATCTGATTGTATTATATCAGAAGTAGAAGTGTGTTTGTTTCTTGAACTTAGGCATAAAACAGAAAACAATGTTTTATTTCCAACACTCTATCGTGGCAAATGTTGAGTGGATGCTAATCTCAAAATCAGAGAATTAACATGTACTTTCACCAACAATATATCAAAAGTTGTTTTAATTAAATAACTTACTGTAGTTAATTACACACATACATACATAAAATATTTTACAGCCTTCATGTATTACATCACGTATATGTTATTTGAGTAGTTTTAATCAGTATTTTTTATATATTTTTCATTTTTCTAAAAGAAAAGTACTTTTAGAATATTTTAAAAAATAATTTCACTTTAGTTTACTACAAAAAGTATTAATAAATGAAACACAATAGTGCAAATTATTTTTGCGAGAAAATTGTGTTAATATACAAATAAATAAATAGTTATAGGGTGTTCTAACCATAAGGTGGAGCAGTGTTGGGCGAGTTGCAAAAGGAGCAAAGTCTCCTCATTGAGCATTGGATTCCTTAAGGATGAACTCTCATATAGATGATATCTGAGTACTAAATGAAAGTGCATTTGCGAAGATTCTTCAACGTTTAAAGTAAGAGGTTTAAAATAATAGTAATATAAAAGTAAAGAGAATTAGGTAGGTACTCTCTGGTAGTGCGTATATGTATAGGCTTTTGGACTTTCTTGAGTGAAACTCAGTAACAGAAAAGAAAAATATATTCAGTTATTACTCTTTTTGCTTCTAAAATGATAAATACTTTACTATCGGATTTTGGTTCTAAGTCTACTACTCAATCGATCAAGTTGTTGAATATTGGAATACTGGATTAAGTTCAAGTTTATCAAACTAGGAATATACTATAGATCCGAGTATTTTGGAGGTGAGTAGGTACATAAGGTATTTTTGGACAACTTATCTAAAACACTTTTAGGAGTGAAAAAGTAAAAACAAATAAGTTTTTCTATAAGCTTAAATTGATTTGTGCACAAGTTAAAAATAAGAATTTAGAAGTTATATGAGAATACTTCTGCTAATTAACTTGTTATGCATAAGCTAATTTCAGATTTTGGGGAAAGTCATTTCATTTTTTCTTATTGCCTTGATTTAAACACGAGAGAGGAAATGTCTAACTGAAAACTAAATGGAGGTTGAGAGTCATTTGAGCAAGAGTTCAGGAGAAGAGAATGTAATTTTTTGGTACTCAGCAAAATAGCCTATAAACAGACTTCTGTGTACTCAGCAATTTGTCAGATCAATAAAATGTTAAAACTCTCGAGTATAAAATGGGTGAATACAGAATAATTTTTTTTTTTATATTTTTCCAGTTTAAAATTGATTTTCTTTGATTATTGTTGACATCTTAAATATCTTTCTCCCTTTTGTTTCCTAATGTAGAAGCAATGACGAGTTGCTCACCTCCTCCGGCAAATAGGCTTTCCAAATATGCTCCTCTGATACACATTATGAAGGTATGTTTCTTGCTTTCCTTTTTCTCCTTCATTGGCTATCACTTAATCATCAATGGGTTATCACGTGTATATTTTTTATAGGTAAAACCGGATAGAGTAAATCTTATAATTGGTTCTGGTGGGAAAAAAATCAAGAGCATTATTGAGGAATCTGGAGTAGAAGCTATTGATGCAGACGATAATGGCACTGTACGAGAACAATGACACACTTTTACATGATTGTTTTGTTACAGTTAACTATTCTATTGGTATGCGATGAAATGAATAAGTCTTCTTGGGCTTTTGCAGGTGAAAATATTTGCGAAAGATTTGCCTAGTTTAGAGAGGTCTAAAGCTATTATTAGTAGTTTGGCGATGGTTCCAACTATCGGTGATATATATAGGTAGCTATCACTTCTTTTGCTGATTATATTTGTTTCCTCATTTTTTTCTCACAAATTTCTTCTATATTATGATTCTCCCAACCAGTCCGCGGATAATCCTCAATTTTTTTTTTTGTTCCCATTTACTCTCTTGGTTAGGGTTCTATTGTTTTGTTTGCTAAGTGCCTGCGTGACCAAACAGAAAATGTGTGATATTTAGAGAGGCTAGAAAATAAGCAAAAAATAATACTTAACGGACAAAACTAACGACAGACTAACCAAGGTAGTATACGGGAAATGAAAAAGCAAATTTGTGAGGACTAAATTACAACCTCTTAAAACTGAGGGATCGAATGAAAAATCATAATGTTAAAGGTTTCAAAGAATAATCCTTTTTTACGTTAATTATTTTCTAATTTGTTGATAAATTGTATGTATAATTGTGCTGCCTTCTATACTTCAGGAACTGTGAAATCAAATCGATAGCTTCATATGGAGTTTTTGTAGAGATAGCACCTGGCCGAGAGGTACATAATTCCACTTAGTTGTTGCCAAAAACATAAACATATATAATTAGAAGCAGATACCATTAATTGCTTCTTACACAATTCGATTTTGGGTTTTCTAGTGAAGTTGTATCATTGTGTGTTGTTTCTTAAATCTTAAAAATGTTTTAGAGTGATACTTCATGTTATCATATTAATAATTATCAAACGATCAGAAAGCATTTCCTTTTTATGTTTGCAATTCTCTTGGTGACTGGAAATGTCAAATTCTAGAACCACTATTGGGACACAATGCAAGTTTAAACTAGAAAAGTATATGCATTAATCAGGATGCTAATAATGGAAAGAAAAATCAAATTATGTACTAAAAAATGGAACAAATCTGTACTCCTATAATTCGAAGGGTTGAGTGTATTAAAAATAAACCCCCTGACCATAGCTATTATATATTGTTGTAAATAGGGAACTACAAATTAGAGTGTCAAACCAGATAAGATACAATGAAAAAGTGATAATAATTAAATAAGAAAACAAATCATGAATTATAAAATAAAATACCAAATCCTAAGAGATCAGCTAAGTACTCTAAAATATTTTATAAAATAATATCATCAGAAACTTTTCATATTTCTAACCATGTCCAACTTTTTTTTATGTAGGGACTTTGTCATATCAGTGAACTGAGTTCAGGTTGGCTACCAAAGGCAGAGGATGTAAGCATTTTCTTTTGATTCTATTTTCCAAACTTAACAGCATAAGCAAATAATGCGGGGATAATATTTGACTTGCACTCGTGCAGGTGTTCAAGGTGGGAGATCGCATTGATGTAAAGCTTATAGAGGTATGTCATGTTGCTCATTGTTAGTTATGAATGATGCTCGAATTTGCCAATTGCTCAATATGCAATGTTGTAGTAACTCATTTTCTTTCTTAATGGTGATTGAACTAAGCCAAGCTATGCCTTCATTTGGTGTTTGTCGTATTTACTGTGTTACTTTAGAGTTACATACATGTTCTCATTTGAGGGTGTTTGTAATATTCTATTGACAATTTCCTACATGATTTGTGCTTTATTTGCTTTGAGAAACGTTAGGTAATCATAACATTGTCTTCATGTAATTGTGGTGCAACTAAATAATTAGGGACTTGAAATGATAGTATTGAAATTTCTGAATATTATTGATGACAATTCAACTATTCAAGGTTTTACAATGTATAAAAGTCTACATGACGGCTTTACTGAAATATACCAATTAATAGGAAACTTGAATTTATCCTAATTAAAATATTTACAAGATTTAATTATAAACGAAGTCTGTTACAATAGGTTATGTAAAGTACAATTTGACTGTAATTTGTATGAATTTTCTTACCTCATTCTTTTTGCTCTGATCTCTCATTTGCTCGTTCTGCCTCCATGACTAAAAAGCAAAGGGAGGAACTGCAAGGGAAAAGTTGTTGTTTTAATTGAACTTAGAGCAGTGATTAATTTCACTATATTTAATGTTATTCGCTTTATATGAATGAACAGATCTTGAGTTTCTGTTCCTTAAATTCCAGCAATCATGCTTAGCTTTTAACTTACCCATTAGAAATGAACTGAACCTAATTCATCCCAGCATCCGGCTCCAAGGGAGAGCATTTTCTGAGTCAAATAGTGTTTGTTCCATATTCGTAGCCGATACAAGACATCTTATACATCTCCTTTCCAATTCTCTGAAGTGAAAGTGAAGCTGAGCTAAACAGTACTCGATAGATTCAGTTAGTTCTTTGCCTTAATCATATCTATGCCTTTGTGGATGGCAGTTTCAGTTTGAGTAAGAAAATTAAGGAAAGCTTAAAAACTATCAGACAGTGTTTAGTGATTTCTGTAATCCATTTTACTGTTATGAACTCTAATCAGTGAATACAGTTCTTATATTTATGCATTTGGCTAAGAATCATAACCAGCATTATTGGCCAGTCTGTTGTAAAAGACAATTCTGTGAATTGTTGATCTGTTGTAATGGATTCTGATAATCTGCTTAACTACGGCACAGTTATCTATTTGTAAGCTATTACACATGAGAGACATTATTACTAACTGAAACTTCTTTAATTTTTATTTTTTCTATATTCTTCTTTTCAGATTAGATTTTTTTCTTGTTATTGTTATGAAATTAGTAAAATTGGTCAAGTCAACCACCTTTTCATTAGTTCCAGTCCCATTTTATGAAAGTATGAACTATGTCATTTTATGAAATATGAACTATGTCAAGTTTTACTATATCTTGTTAAAAAATCAAGATAGAATATCGTTTCCTTTAATTTAGAGATTTCTTGCCGATAAACTACTGCACAGTACATCTAGAATATTCTATCCTAGATAGTCTTTACTACATCTTGTTGAAAAATCAAGATAGAATATCGTTTCCTTTAATTTAGAGATTTCTTGCCGATAAACTACTTCACAGTACATCTAGAATATTTTATCCTGATTTTCAAATATCTGACAAATTTGATTTAATCTTACTATATTGTGAGATTGGAATTTTGTCTTATTATTTTAAGCATGCACTGCAGATCAATGAAAAGGGCCAACTGCGCCTGAGTCACCGAGCACTGCTTCCTGATACAAATCAAGATAACTCAAATGTTAAACAGTCTACTGGTGAACTACCTGACGGCACAGAAACTTCATCAAAATCATCCGAAAAGTCTAAGGACAACTCTAGCACTGCCAAAATCACATCCTCTTCTAAAAGGAGTTCAGAGGATGATGATTCAGTACTTCCATCTAAAAAGTTTGTCAGGAGATTGGTCAACTCTTCCCAGGATAACAAAGAGAAAACAAAGAAGAGTAGCAACAAAGCAGTTGGTAGTGTGTCTGTCAAAGATGAAAGCAGTTTGATTAGTGGAGAGGCGTAAAACTGAGCCAATATATTTTCAAGTAAAGCAGAGACAAGTGATGCTTTCTTGGAAAAAAAATGGTTTCATATGCACACGAAGGCTGATATTGCAAGCTCTTAAAAACTAACAGTTGAATGGTATGAGCAACTTATATCAATTCTCTGTATATTTTGTTGCATTGATATACCTATCTACAAATGCCCCAACTGTCAAATTTTTCCTAAAGGAACTTCTATATTGGTAACACTATAAATGATAAATAAGAGAAAATTGCCTGTACTCAAACTGTTCAACCCTGTTAAGTGACTACCAATTCAGTGGCCACACTATTTAGAGGGCAAGCCTTGGCACAATGTGAAGGTTGCTCTGACTTTTGAATGGGAGGTCACAGGTTCAAATCATATAGAAACAGTTGTCCACTTATGGTATAAGGCTTTACATCTATCCTTTCTATTCCTCACTGGCCACGAACTTCATGGACTTTATTGCTCTTTCTTAAAACTGAGGTTATTTACAAAGATATTTCTACACCTTGATCGAAGTTGAACTCTATTTATATCTAAACTAATCAACCACTAATTATTTTGATTGCAAGCATCTCATCCAAAGTTGTTTTTTAAGAACTAAACATGATTCAGGTTTAGGTGGCATGCTTTCTATTCCTGAGTTAATTAACTTGCCCATTGATGATCCTTATCTTATTGGCAGTGAACTTTTTTGGAACAAGCTGGTGCCTAAACTAGGAAATTATATGACTTGCTTCATTCTAAGGCAGATAATCCTGCTTAAGCTGGGAAGGTGAAAAGGAGTACTCTGTGTGGTCTGTACATCTCACAAATACACCATGGCAATTTTTGTGTGTTTTATCCCCCGATGACACCTCTATCTATATAACCTGTTATGTAGTTTTCTTTTTTTTCAATTATTTTCTGTGATGACTCCCTCTTGTGAGCTCCTATTTTGCAGGTATCAAATGTAAATCTTAGTTCATCATTGCAAGGGAGAGGGGTGAATCTTTACACTGCATTGTATTTATTGTATTCTTTTACGTTAACAATTAAAATTATGATATTTTCGATACTCCAAATTGTTCGGTGGCTATTGGACTCTAATACTATTCTTACTGTGGAAAAAAAAACGGGGGGGAAGAACGTTGAAAAAAACATGGAATGAACTGATAACTTCATAATTTGTTGAAAATTAAGAGTAAAAAATGTGTAGCTAAAAATGTACATCAAATGGGATATCCGTTTATAATCGCTATAGAAGATATCAGATATTTAATATTTTGCAAGATTTGTATACGAAATTGAAACGTGAATGATGACTACGAATTATTCTGATGCAGCTGTAGTCCTTTCTATCCATCACCAAGCTTACTATAATCCCTATAGAAGATGATTACACGCATTGGGTTTTTACCTGCATTTCGTGACTTGGGTTTTAGTTATTAACTTCACGAATTGTAACCAACGATTATACAATTTTATAGCAGTATCTTACCAAAGTAAAGGGTGAATCATGAATTTGCAATTTGTGCTGTTTGATAGACACAATTTTCCCCAACTTCCTTGTCAAAATTCATTTCTGTGATCATCAATCTTTCTTTTTGTATCGAAGGCAACCATTAACAACACCCCAAAGTAACTTTTTTCAGTAAAGCAATTTCTAATCTCTTAAAATCAATCATTGAACATCTCGACCTTCATGCTCTCATTAAAACCCTCATTCAATTTCACCATTAAACCAACACCCAACACAATCCAAAATTGCCCTCAGCGCAATTTCAATCATCAAATTAACCATAAACTACGTAAACATATGAATAAAAAATTGTAGTATGAAGCTTTTGGGAAAGAATAGGAAGGTTTAGCTATAAGTAGCAACTAATGGATCCACATTCAATTCATATATTGTAATAAGTTCTCAAGTCTCGATTCAATTATTCAGAGTCTTTTTTTTTTCCTAAATATTCTATCTGATTTGTATTCATCTGTTCATGCTTAATTCTTAGAATTAAAAATTTGGTAATTACTTTCTGCACCTTATAATTTTTCTTCCAGCACCCAATCAACATGAAATACCAAAACTAACCTTCTTTACATTTTTTTATTATTTTAACCCTAATTTTTCACTGTTACATCTTCCTCTTGCGTCTTTTTCTAAGCCTTCGATGCGAGTTGCGATTTTTTTCACTGTAGAAGAGGCCAGCGACCGGCATGCATCCGGATTTGTCTATCGGAGAAGAGGATAGTGGTAGAGTTGTGGTGGTGTACGGTGGTTTTCTTCACCGGAAAAGTATGTTCTCTTTTCCGAAAAAGATAGTCCGCAAAGCCTCCAGAAAAAGCTTTCCAGAATATTTTCCGGAATCAACTTTCCGTAAACAACAAATATGGGTTGCAATCACTGATGCAGCTCGTCATTGTTTGTCCAATCAATTTTAGCCCACCAGTCTTGCTCTCCTTTAATGGACTGTAAGTTGGTTACACGGTCAAGAAGTGTTATTTGAGCCCCTCGCTCATGGGTTGACCCTGACCCCTTCTAAAATCAAGCTTCAATTTTCTAGTTCACTTAATAGGGGGTTTTTTAAAAGCTCCAACCCCTAAAGCCCCACATAAAGTGGGCTGGGGTAAGGTTAGGATGGGACTAGCCCCCAAACTAAATTAATTCACATGTTTTCTTAGTTATTTCTTTTATTTACTTTACAAGTTCAATAATTTTCAAAATTTACATGATATTTAATATCTTTTTAATTAAATATAAATGTATAAATATTGATTTTATAAAAACTTATTTAAAATAATCTTTTAATTATAAGTATATTTTAAATATATAATTTTATTATTTTGGAAAGTTAAAAAAGAAAATTTTTATTATTATTTTTATTTAAAAGAAAATGAAAAAAATTTCAAAAAAGAAATTATAAAAGTAACACAGTTGAAAATTCGATTTTTCAATAATCGATCTATATAAATATTTGAAATATTAATTATGGATAGATTTTAAATTCAAATCTACTAATTGGATTATTTTTTATAGTTTGTCATATAAAATTCTTTTGTTGAATGTTTTGTATAGATATATATATACATTAAAAAATTAAACTACAAACTTTGTAAAGTTTAAAATTAATTTCACGTAATAAAAGAACTAACTTTTGAGTGAAAATCCTTGTTAGACAAAATTCTTATAAGTATCATATATGTTAGTATACAAGATCTACATGTAATCCTAGTGGTTATAAAATCAGATTTTTTTTCTAACCTTTTAGATTAAATTAATATTTTAAAATCATACTTATCTTTATCCAACAAAGATCGTTTTTATTGAATTATTTATCATAATTGAGCCGATTGTAATAAAAAATAATTAAATAATAGATACAATATTTTTAAATAAATATAATGTTATAATTTATAATACTAAAACTAAAATTATTATTTTATTTAATTATTAACATATAAAATAAATAAAAATTATAATAATTATAATAATAAATAAATTACATCAATGTCTCTTAATAAGAAACTAATAAAAAAGACAAATGAATATAATATAAAATATATGAAAAAGACATAAAAATATATAAATTGATGTAAATGACTAAATTATACGTTTCATAATTTTTTTTTTAAAATAATTATATAACTTTGTAAATAATAAATATTAATTTTATAAAATTTGGAAAATTAAAAAAGTTAAAAAGTTATTAAGTCAAAATTTTAGCATGTTCACACCAATTAAAAATAATATTTTTAAACTAGTGACAAAATAGATTATCATCTATAAATAAATTCGTTAGTCCATCAAAATTTTACAAATTAAATTAAATTTTTTAACTTTTAAACCTATTTTATGTGGATATCTCTTAACCGTCAAATTTACAAACCAAAATTAAGGAACCAAAATTAAGATGAAAAAATTATCAAAACAAAATTTGGAAATTAAGGAATAATTGTATAAAAGCATTATTATTAAACTAATTAATATAGAAACAGTTATGAAGTAGGAAATTAATTTTATTGGTAAAAAAATATAATTACACACGAATCAATTATGGTTATAAGTTATTACTAACAAAGATAAAATAAAAGCTGGATAAAAAATACACATGATTTGTGATTACTTGTATGATGATATTATGTTTCTAAACGTTAAATTTTGTAAAAAGGAAAACCCATGGGCTGGCCCTGGCCTATAGGGCTTTAGGGGTTTTTAGTCCTGTGTACTTTTTTAATAAAGAGTTTTTTTGGCCCTGTGAACTTTTTTGGCCCCAACCCACATGGGCTAGGGCCAAATCTTATTAAAGGGGCTAATTTGACAGCTCTAGTCAAGTGGTAAAGTTTTAAACTGAGGATTTGAAATGGGAAGAAGAAAACATCTTTCACGAAAGGAAACACGGTTTTATGTTATCCTAACGACTTTTTTTGTCTTCCTTTCTCTCTCCCTTTTGATTTTTTTTTTCTACATAATTAAACACTTACAATATATATTTACATAAAAACTCTCAACCATCGTAATTTTATTTTCTCTTAGAATAACCCAACAAAACATACATAAAACATTCATGAAAACTCATCACAAATATTACATAAACCTTATGTCCATTCATGCACAAACTTTTAACCAATAATAACCACAAATAATTATAATCATATACACATGTATCAAAACAAGGATTACCAATTAAGATAATCAATATAACATACAACATTTATACTTTGGCCAATCATAAGGCTTTATCTACAACCCTAAAACACCACCAATCTTCCTCTACACTAAGAGTTTCCCTCTCTCCTTCTTTCAAAATGTCAATCTCCTCTCTTCTTTTGTTTTCTCTCTTTGATTTAGAGTTTTTAGGATTTCTAAACACCAAACCACCCCTTAATTAATTTCTATACCAATTAAATAAAGGTAAAAAACTTTTTTTCCCTGAGCAAAAATAAAAAAATAAAACAATATCATAACAATTATGTTCTAACAAAAATATACACTAAAGAACACTAATCTTCAAACAAAAACTCAAAGTTTCAAAACTATTTTATTTTTAAAACCCTTATTTTTCGTATCTTACACCCTAAATAATACATTATATTTTATTATTATTATTATTATTATTATTATTATTATCTTACAATAATAGCTAATTATATATAATAATGTTTAAGATATTTTTTAATTTATATATCTCAAGATATCTTTTAATTTGTAAATGTATCTAGTATATAACAATATCCAAGAATATCTTTTAAGATATCTAATAACAATATATGATTTTTCTAATTGAATAATTTTTCACCAAATCTTATTTTTTAGAAAATTCTTTAAATAAAAATAACAAACTATTTTATCTTTTATTTAAAATAGTTAACAACATTTGTATATATTTCCTAATTATTAAAATTTCTAGAATCTCATATTCCCCCACCAAAAACAATTTTCATCCTAAAAAATGTACTTACAAAATGTATCTTTTTCTTATATTTTTCTATGATAAGTCTTAAGAAGAATAAATTATAGTTAAGCAAACACAACGATACATTCATATTTTAACTGACAATGCATAACAATTATTATAAATATTAATACACACCACCTTTCACATGAAACAAATAATAAAAGAAATAAACATATATTATGCACAAAACAAGAATCAAATATATAACCACCAATCCATAGTATAAGAAGTTCTAAATACTGTGCTACCCTTCACTTCTATGATAATTATCTTTTCTTATTTTAAATAATGACTCCCACGACTACCACATATTCTAGATATCTAATTTTTCTTCATCGTACAAAAAACAATTGCGTGACGGAGAACCTGAATGTGTTTTGTGTGGGGTTGTTGATGGATTGAATTTTGATGAATTGGGGCAATTTCATTTTGCAAAGGGAGCTTAGATACTCATCAAAGCTATCAAGGATGACCTTACTCTGTAAGGCACCTCCCATTGTTGTGCGCGAGGGAATATTCTGTTTTTTGTGTTGTGAGTGTGGGTAGCAAGTCAATGAGAGAAAAATGGAGATAAGATGATTACTGAATGAGCCATATACAGTGAGGCGACAATAAGAGTGTAGAACATGGAGATGTAGAGAGGTGAGGAAAAATCTATGTTATGAGTGTTTGTTATGTATTATTTGGTGTAGATATAGTTGATTAGAGATGAGATTGAACTTGAGTGGTGATGTGTTGCATATGAAGATTGGATGAGGTGTTGCACAAAGGGAATGAAAGAATTGTGAGTGTTGTGTGCTTTGTCAAATGACTTTGGATAAGGGAAGAAGATGAATTGGATAATAGAGAATAGAGAACTTGTGCATGTTGATGAATGGGTTGTGTTGGAAATTGAAAGAAAGACATGGATGTGGAAGATAATAGCTAGAAAATTGTAGAGAAGAAGAATAATAAACTGTTGGATGCATGTGTAGTATATATACATGTACTTTAAAAATAGGTCACATGTCGAGAAATGAAACATGACTCACTTGTTACTAATGATGGTATTTATATATTGCTTAAGTATAATGACCTAACAAAATCAAACTTTGAAATAAAATCAAAAACTAAAATTGTGTTATAGTTTAGAGGCTATCAGTCACATTACATAATTAACAGACAAATTAAACGACGAAGACTATTAAAAAATGTAAATTTATTGAATACTCAATATGTCATAAAACAATATTATGAACTCAATTAAAAGTTCCCAAATCTATCTTAAAATATAATTAAGTTTAAATTAAATTAAACAGTTTCTAATCATAAAACTACATAATTTTTATAATTTCATAAATATGTTTTTATTGGTAAGTGATTTTTTTTACTTGATTATTTGAATTTAAAAATATTATCACTAAAGGGGATAAAATTATATACACTAGAGATTGAAGATTTCCTTATGTAGATTTACTTTCTCAATAATAATATAAATAATTGAATGTATTCCCTCTATTTCAAAATAAATAAAGAACTTTTCTTTTTAATACTTATTTCAAAATAATTGAATGTGTACGTTTTTAAACATAACACCTACCTAATTAAATAATTTGTCTTTATTTCAAAATAATTAAATAATGTTTCCTTTTGCAAAAAAGTTTAAATAATTTAAAAATAATGATTACATAATTTGCTTAATACTACTTTTATAATAATATATTTTGAAATTATATTATTAATGTAATAATAATTAAATTACATATATTTTAATATGATAAAAATGTGAACTATGCAAATTTTTTATTAAATTATAAAATAACTTTTAATTATTAAAATAAAAGTATTAATGAACTATAAAATATATTTTTTAAAATATTATTAGAACAACAACTAATTTAATAATTTTATTATAAGCATTTATTTTATGACGTAAATAATGTTTTTATTATGAATAATTATTTAAATTTAAAAAAAGTTATTAAAAAATAAAAGTAAAAGATATATATTTTTATTTTAAACTTTTTTATGGTAAAAAAATAATTATAAAAGTAAATATAAAATTTTTAGAATTTTATTATAAATAATTATTTTAATTGAAAAAATAATATTTTTAAGAATAAACAAATAAAAAAGATAAATTTTTAAAAAAATTTAAAGAGTAAAATTGATATTTTTAAAAATAGATATGTAAAAGATAAAACTGAATAACAAATATTTAAGTCCAAAATAATATTTTTTTTATAACAAATATAGATAATTAATTAAATTTTAAAAAATAATCATAAAAAAATATAAAATCCAAAGAAATCGTAGACACCAAAATGAAATTAAAAGATATAAGAATGAAAATAAAAATAAAAATCAGTACTATATAACATCAAATCGAAATACTATACACTCTTTAGGGCTTCAGGTTTTTTATATCTGGCCGTTCTCTGCTAGAACCCGCCACCATCTCCGTCAGGTTTCTCTTGCTCCAAATCTCTTACCTCTCTCGGTGGTTTTGAAATCCTAAGGTTGACAGCTACTCACTCTGTGTGTGCAGAGATGGCAGAAGAGAATCCAAAGCCTCTGAATTACATCCCCGAGGTTATACTCAAGAAGCGCAAAAACAGGGAAGCATGGGCGTTAAGAAAGAAAGAGCAATTCCAGCACAAGAATTTTCAATCCATCAAGAAGCCCGAGGATTTCATCCACGAGTATCGCAACCAGGTAACTAACCAAATGACTAAAAATCCGTCACAGGTTTATCTGAACCTAATATGTTTGATTCACAGGCAGTTTTTGTAATAAGTTGCGAAACCTAATGGGTTATGTGTGTTTATAGGAAGTGGATCTCATTAGGATGAAGCGAAGGGTGAAGAGGAAACTTCCTCAAGTTCACTCCAACATATTGATAATCATTCGTATACAGGGGTAGGTACAGGACCTTGTTTTTCTTTTTGACTTAATTATATTCCGGTTCCTACATTTTTACATATATTTTTTCTTTTGTGTTTTAGTCTATTCACTCAGAAACTGCTCGTTTGAGGTCCTTTGTATACATTTTCAATGTGTTTTAGGCTCTGCCCTCCTAAATTGGAGGGTGTGAAACTGATAATAAATGAATTTGTAAGTTGTAAAGATTAAAAAGTTTAGGTGCAGGGACTTAAACTAAAAGGGATAAAAAAGTGTATGTGTATACTAAAGTGAGTAGTTTCTGAGTGTAGAGAATAGAGTACAAAGATTATGTGGGTATAGGGACCAAATAGGTAGCTAAACCTTTTTTTTTTCTTGAATATTTTTTATGCCTTTTGAATTGTGTATGTCTGTCGGGTTGTTTTAGGAAAAAGGACATGCATCCAAAAACAAGGAAGGTGCTGTACAGCTTGGGTTTGAGGAGTATGTTCAGTGCTGTTCTTGTGAAGCCAAGCGAGGGAATAATGGCCAAGCTACAGAGGGTGGAACCATATGTGACCTATGGGTATGATATTAATTTATGTTTTTTATTTTGTGTTTTATATGTTTGGTGCTAGCTAGGGTTGAGACCATTAATGTTCATGGGCAAACAAAGTGTTAGTGTCCATTTAGAAGGGTTTATTTATTTATTTACATTTATCTTACTTGAGAAAGAGAATGATTTTGTTATTTTCATTCATATCAATTACATTCTCCTTACTTCTATTTGTAGCAATTTAATCTTCTAGAAAAAGGAAATAAGGGAACAATATACTGAAAAATAATCTAGAAGATCATATACCTATTTTCTCTAATTAGGAAGATTATATAGATATTTTCTCTAATTAAGAAGATTTTATAGATATTTCTTCTAATTACAAAAATCTTGCTGTATAAACATGTGTATAAGTGTTTGGGGCTGATGAAAAATATCTTATGATTTGTCCATGAGTTGTTTTCAGCTATTTACAACAATTTTTCCAGGATGATCTGTGAAAAAAATTACAATTATTTGCTAAAAGTTTAATGTTATTTTGAGTTTAATTGTAGAAACATGAATTGTAAAAACTTGTACATACAGACTTGTTGTGGAAAGCACTATTTGAATAAACTTCATAAACACTAATAGAGAAATAAAAAAAGAAGATATAATGCATTGAGTTTTATGTAAAACTAACTTAACTACATAACTTATGCACCTATACATAAAAATAACTGTTATGAAAGCTAAGTACATAAGTGGATTTTAGTTTATGTAAGAGTTTAATTCAATTTATCTTATTTGTTCTCTTGCAAATACTTGTGGAGAAGTATATTCCAACACAGTTCTTATTGAATAAGCCTTTGATAAGTTGTTTATCCAAACTGACTGTTAATATCTGAAGTTAAAGATGTTTATAGTAGATGCCTGCAAGTTATTTGGGAAAGGAAAATGCTAAGCATGTTGATTATGTACCAACCCAACTAATAAATCTGTTTGTTTGTGTATATGGTACCCTATACAATTTTTTTTTCTTGTTATGTATATACTCCTGTGTATGCTTTCGTTGCTAATGGAAAAGAAATTACTTGAGTTGTTCTTTATTTTGTGAATGTGTTTCTTTTGAAGATATCCAAACCTTAAAAGCATAAAAGAGTTAATTTACAAGAAAGGACTCGCCAGGATGGATGGGCGGAAAGTTCCCTTGACAGATAATAATGTTATTGAACAGGTAATATATGGAGTTCCTGGATCCCTGGTTTTTTATTATCATTTCTCCCTACTTGCACTTTGTAAATGTTCCAATTTTTCTCATGCAGGAATTAGGAAAGTTTGGTATTGTCTGCATAGAGGACATGGTGCATCAGCTGTATAATGCTGGTCCCCACTTTAAGGAAGTTGTCAGATTTATGTGGCCCTTTGTACTCAACAAGCCAGCCGAAGGATTGAAAGGATCTAAAACCCTATTCAAGGAGGGTGGAGACACAGGGAATCGTGAGGATCTCATCAATGAACTGATCGATAAAATGAATTAGTGGCCATTGTAGTCTCAATTTTGATGTGTACTATGTCCATCGGATGATCCTACGTCAAAGCATCTCAGTTTTTAAGTAACTAATTTATTACCTATCTTTATAGTCTTAGATAACTGCATGTGCCTCTTGGGCATTTGGAGAAGAAAGGGATAGCAGCATGGTATGCACAGGGGCTTGAATTAGTGAATTCTCAATATATTTTAAATGTCAGGAATGATGATTGAAGTTTGAATGAAATTTTCTTTATAGAATCAAAGTGCCTTATTCTTGCTTGTGATGATTTATGATTTGAAAATCTATCATTTATTAGGGTTTTTAACAGGATTGCCTATTTATTGACTTAATATATCATCAACACTCAAATTCACAAGGTCTGTTAAACAGTGTGAAATACTCAATTACAAAGAAAATTTGTTCAATTGTAGCCGCTGGCTTAATGACATCTGCACAAGAGTGCTTCATAATGGTAGGTTCTGAGACAATGTAATCAAAAGTCAACATCGAATTTGTTTGTGATGTTCAGATGGATAGGATTAAGCAATTTTTATTCTTTTGTAATGAAACCAAAAACTCTCGACTTTTAACAAAAAAACCTTTTATAAAAACCTTGGAGACAATAGACTGTAAAGATCGTATAATTAAATTGATGTTTCCACAGTAGACTGGTGGAACATTTTTAGTTAAAGTTAGATTCACCTTGCCAATCTGTAATAAAAGCTTGTATAACAATTTTGAATCAGTGGCCAAGTGTTATCGAATTGAACTTGTAAATAGGTTGTTCGAGCCAACCAAAATTTTTAAATTAGATTATTTCAAGAACTGCTATGTTAAACATTTGCTGCAGTGCGATATCTGTACATTCACTGCACCCACCAATTTACAAAAGAATAATATATTTTACTGTGGCCACAAATAATATACTCTTATATAACAATACTAGTTACATTGGTTTATGTGATTTAAGCACTGATCTACTTAAATAACTAGTAACTCATCAATCAACCAATATATGGACTGAATAAATTACCAATTTTTTGGAACATTGATGTATATCAACGCAAGTGCCTCTCTGAAATCATTCTGCTAGTGAAAATTTACAGAGAAATAGGTTTACTTAAAAGGTTGGTTATACTAAATGTGTGTTTGGAGACACTGAGATATTAGATTGTTATGTCAGGAACCTTAGCATAGATTTCTCTGGTGTTCTAATTTTTCCAGAGCCAAAAAGAAAATTTGAGATTTAAAGTATAAAGTTGAATATATCTACATAGCATGCCCCAAGTTTTTCAAGATGTAATGTACAACTGCTAAACAATGGTGAATATGTGAGAGATAATTTAAGGCATACCACAATGGAATTCTTCTCTAAAAAAACATGTACATGACCCTAAGCTGAGAGGCACTTCCTGTACAGGGATTACGTGTTCAATTGGGGGAGCTGCAATATTTTCTTTGGCTTGGGATGGAAGAAATTAAGCAGCACTGCTTCGATAAGTTTGATAAATTTCATCCACTTGCTTTGCTGGCACATAAATTGCATCTTTTAGAAAGCTATGAGTTCGGCCATAAAACACATAAACTAGTAGTCCTGTTCCCATCCATATAGAAACACGCAACCATGTACCATATCTGAAACAAAGATGAGTAAGAATTAGAAAATGCAATTCCATTAACAAAGTTTCAACATTGAACTGCTGATTCTGCAAAACACTATGAATATATCTCACAGTTTTATCCATTTGACTCTTCTCTGTTATTTAGAATGTTGGTTGAATTAGACTGTTTATTCTACATCACTCACATTCAATTTTACAAAGCAGAGAAACAAATATGAAAAGAAAAAGATCGTGAACATTTTCAGGAAATGTAGTTCTTGAATTGAATTATATTTTTATTATTCTATTATCAACCAAAGTTTTAAAAAATGGTCCACAATTATAATTTCGGTCACATTTCTTCTATGACCAGAACCAAATGAGCAACTTGTTATAAACAATAAATATGAACCAGTGAAAAAGGATAGTTCAGTAAGAGAAACCGAACAGGAGCTTTTCCAATTAACATTACACAAAAATATCAGTTTCTATTCAATTAAAGTTCTTGCCATTCTTACTATTTACTAGAATGAAGGTGAAATTATGTTTGTCACTATTACAGCAGGCAGAGGAGAAAGATAATACTAGATGTATTCTGATATTAATTTCATTAAATAACAATAAAATTCTAAGTTATTAGTCTTGAAATCAAACTACTTCCATCAATTTCAAGATTTCCACACACAGCCTAATGTAAAAAAATACATTTGAAAAGCGAGTTTGGTTAACCAAAAGTATAACAAATTAAGTATTAATGCTTACCCAAGATTAACAAGTAAGTAGGAATTGATGAGAATGCAAGCTATGGGAAGCAGTGGCACAAAAGGGCAAATAAAACCTGAAAAAGATTAATGATTGAGTTATCTCTCAAGCTGAATAGAATTAACGGTCAGCCTATTTTTTACTGTTTGTTATAATTATATGCAACTCTTGTTCAATATACTCCATGTGTGTGACACTAGAAGATATGCACCTCTGTATTATTTGAAAGGAATAAGATAACCAACACTACTCATGAATTTATGTAACACAAGGCCATGGTGGTAAGATATACCTCCAGCGTGCCCAAAGTCATGTCTTGCATCATCTTGATCTATTTTGATTAGGAAAACAAAACCACACAAAAGAATAGCACCTCCAACTCCACACAATGCAAAGCGAACAGAACTGGCAATAGCATAAAAAAATGCTCAAAAAACTGGGAACCTCATGCAATCCTTAAATGACACGAAAAACAACAAATGAAGTGCATAAATTTATTGAAGAGATTATCCTGTAACAGTATTATCAAACCTCTTCAGTTCTCAGAGGATAAGGCCTAGTCCCTAATAGCCCATTTCCTTTCATCTCAAACCAACCACCAAACTATTTAGGGAACCTGAATCCTTGATTAGGTATTGAGAAATTTCCATTGCATGTGAAGCTTGAGAAAGGCTACATAATCTGCAAGTAGACTAACCTAGGAAGAGTGAAATCTGAAGCTGCATATGTAAGGACAAACGCCCCTAAGAAGATCAGTGATATGATCCACCCAACAACTTTTCGCCTTTCAGCTTCAACTATATCTGTACCCAAAATAAATAAATGTATGAAGGAGAAAATCAACATATGCCAAATGACAGGATTATAACAAATGAACCAATGTTAGTTTCTTGAGCGACATAGATTATATATAATGAACACTAAATTGTATTATCCATTAAAAATATTGGTAAAGGAGAAGGAAAGTGATAACTCACGGTTTCCTACAGAAAAATGTGTGGTAAAATAAACTGAAACATCCTCCTTAACGATCAAAGGCTTGGTGTGCTCAGAAGTATTAGCATCTACGTCTCCCACATTTGTATCCGAACTGCTCAAACTATACCGCTTCAACACTGAAGCAATTGAATCCTTGAGAGATGGAGGCAGTGGGACTTCATTTGGAGGGACATATCTTAGGATCAACACAGACATTGCCACCATGGTAAATGCTAAAAGTGTACCCACACTAACCTGCAGGAGAAAAGTTATATACATATTAGTACAACTATCCACATATACATATTAGAACTACCATAGGAATACTTCATGTCAACGGAGTATGGAATAAAAAAAGCAAAAAAATATTCTAGCCATATTAGAAAAATAACACATTCACGTCAACTAGATATAATGTCAATACAATACATAAGTAGGATCACTCATCATTTTATAAATCGAGTTTCTAAGATTGAATTAGGTCAAAGCTACTTTACAAGATGATATTAGAACTGACCCTCAGAAGGGGTCACTCACTACACTTACCATGCCCAGAGTTGGACACTTGAGGGGCAATCCTGTCACAAATTTTGTAAGATGACGGTATTAGAACCTATGCCAGATCTACTAAAAGGGTTACTCACCATGTTATAAGCCAAGCCCAATAGTGGGGCAATCCTATTGGACTTGACTGATATAAAAACTCGTTATTTAACTTCTCCAAAGCAAGGTGATAGATAAGTTGATTTTAGCTTTTGGAGAAAAAAAAATATTTCTCCTTCTTGTGTGTGTATGGAGAAATCTATGTGAACTGAACCAAAGTAAATTTAGTTACCGTACTATTCAAGGAGAGTGAACTAATAATAGTATTGGTATTTAAAGAGTGTGTTATTAGAGGAATGTTAGTTGCTATAACGCACTATTTCATTTAGTAATGAAACTTGTATCTACTGAATCTAAAATTGTAGCAACCAAGTTCCAGACTTACCATCCCTGCCAGTTCAGAGACTTCCATAGAAAATGCCAAGCCTGCAGCCACGATGCCAGTAACTATTGTGCCCTTAACAGGAACCTGAGTCTTCTTATTTATATCAGCACAAAAGGGTGGCAGCAATCCATCCCTTGCCATAGACATCAAAATTCGTGGCTGAGAAACATTTAACAAAACACAATGGTCACTTTGCCTGGTAACTCAATACTTCAGAAAAAGAAAAGGACAAAGTTTGTGATAACTGCTGGTACAAGCAATCATAGAATGAAGCATGAAAGAAACGCAGCATATATTTGAATATGATGATTCGAATGAAATTCAGTACACTGCACCTTGGTCTTCTAGTTCATTACATAATTCTCTTAAGACTCTCAAGCTTATTGGCTAATAAAAATAAGTGTCTTTGCCAATGAGGCACTGGTTGAAATATCAATAAATTAAACTTTTAATGAAAATCACAGTGAGGGTGTCTTGGAAATAATGTCAGAAATTGAGACTTTTCTGTTTCCTCAGTCTTTTCAGGTTGAACTATAAACCTTGTCTTGTGGAAAAGTTAGGTGTTTGTCAGTGGTTAAGTAAAAATGAGTGGTAGCATATTTACATCTCTCTTGCATGTATTAAACAGAGAGAAACCTTTTGTAAAATATAACCCACTGCACTAAACAGATTTGATATCATTGCTTTTCTCCCTTCTTCCATCGTATATCTTCACAAGAAAAACCCTATTCTCAGTTTCTTTCTGGATTTACAACCTTTACAGTTTTTCTTATTTAATAACAAAAGTAGTGAGTTGCATTGATACATTTTGCATGAAAACTTTCCACTTTTAATTTCTTAACCAGTATTCCAAGGGAATTTATTAACATTCTCCTTGAAATAATTAAGTCACATAAATCCCAAATTAAGACCCACAAGTACTAATACGTACAAATACCCTTTTATCTCTCAAACTAAAACAGCTCATAAACAAAAAGATGTGTCAATTTGTCTTGTTAGGCACATCATTAATATGAGAATATAGAGTTTGTCGTGTGTTTAATACAAAACTTACACATCCCCAGATCAACAAAGATTTATATTTACCCATAAAAGTGATAATTTAAAGTACTTCAATAGTTTATAATTTTAACCATACATTAAAAAAAATAGAGGAGAGCAACTTTCGCCAAATAAAGAGAAAGCACATATGAAATATGTTATATTCACAGCAGAAAAATAAGAGAATAAACAATTTCAGAGGTAACAAAGCCCACCTGGGTTTACATTAACTTACCTGGGGAAGTATCCCACCCAACAATGCTGAACAGAGAGCAGTGCAAGCACCAGCATTTATAATGTAACTGCAATCACAAACAAGAAATTTGTCTATGGTGACATAACATCTACATAGACTAAGAAACTAAAATTTGATGAAGAATCAGATGGAAAATTGTAATGTCTAAACTTACGCTGCCCATTGCATTCCTTGTTCAGCAAATGCAGAAGATATTGGTGTATCCGGTTCAATTGCATAATAAGGTACTAAACCAACTACAACAAGGGATACCATCATATATATCCCACAGCAAAGAAACAATGCACCTGCAATACCTAGGGGTAAATCTCGTTGAGGATTTTTCACCTGTTTCATCAAGTTCGAACAATTGAGCATCCTCAAGTATGCATATATGTTTGGTGTAAATTATTTTGGAGAAATAATTGCCTCTTTTTAGGTAAATACTTTTTGTTTCTGGTGAACTCAAGCTATCCCAGTGGGAGCCAAGGATTAATCTTCCGAAATATTGAGATTGATATATGAAGTTCATATCTGACAAATGTTTTTCTATACATACGGAGCTCTCAGGACTAAACTTCTGATCACATAATCAAAGAACAAAATTATCTGTCAATAATATACTAGGTTTGATACCTAGTTAAATTTTTATCTCTCAAAATGCTTTTAGTTTCTAAAAAAATTATTTGCTTGTAGTTCTTAAATGTAACAGAAACATTAGTATTTTCCCTACAGACAGAATATATGTTGAGACCAAAATTTTCTTTTTGTTATTAAGAAAATTGAGCTGACAAAATAATATAAACTGAACCATCATTATGTACCTCTTCAGCAGTGCTGGCAACTGCATCAAAGCCTATGTATGCAAAGAATACTGTGGCAGAACCAGCCAGTATCCCATTAAACCCAAAGGGAAAAAGTCTGTGAAAGCAAAAGAGACAAGCCTTAGGTAATTAGAGACCAAACATATAACATGGGAGAAGTGCAAAAGCAAAAATTTAAAGTACCAATCAGGAGTTTTGTCAAATGAAACAGTACCCCATAGGAAGATCATATCCAGGCCAACCAGACTTGAATCCCATGTAACCACCAGCTACTATGACAAAAAGCAATGCACATATATTCACTGCTGTCACTATTCCTTGTACCACTGTACTCTGCATGTATTAAGCACTATAAATTTTTGGATATTTTAGCTTAGAAAACAAATAAAGAACAGTGACAGGGTGAATATGTTCATTGTGCAAAGCTCACGGTTCGGTCACATACAAAGGATCCATGCAGTATCTTACACGAACAGAAAGAAAACAATATCACTCATATATACAAAGAAGAAATATTAGTATACAAACTCCTATATTACATCAATTTTTCAAATAATACTTTGTAATAAAACATTTTATACTTTGTAAATTTCTGTATTTTCAGTAACTTTATTTTACAAAATGTCTACTCGTGTAAAGATTTATAAATAAGCCTTTGTGAGCTGATTATTACTAAAATTTGGTTAGTTTTTATTTTTTTATAATCACAATAGCCTATACTGAAGGACTTGGGTAGATCATGTAAACTTAATTCCTAGATAAAAGTAAGAAACTTGAATAGGTCATTGTGATTTATTAAAAGCTTGTAATAATAGAAAATTACCTCCTTGATGCCCAGACACAAGAGTCCTGTAACAAGTAATACCAAGACTGCTGCACATGGGTCCACAACTACATCCAATCCAGAAATATGGTACCGCGATATGAACACTGGTAAATTCTCCTTACCAAAAAGTGCAGCCTAATTACACATTTCATTCATGTCAGTGTTTGAAATCATCTTTTCTTGCAGTTAGTTAAGCTAAAAGCAAGCAAAACATTCTATACAAATTCTCAAATTCATAAACCTGATACAACCAAAAAACTGAAATAACAACGTACCAAATTGGGGGTTATGCCACGAGCAACAGCAGCACTACCAATTGTATATTCCAAAATCAAGGACCAACCAATCAACCAAGCAACACTGAAAGTAAAAGTAACCATCATTACTATGAATGTGAGAAGAAAAGGAACCGCCAAATAAGGCTGCTAACACTGAATGATGCAATTAGACAATGGAAAAGAAAAACAAGAATGATACTTAATGGACATAGATATTATATAAATTGGTGTACAACGTTAAAACATAAAGGAAAAAAGAGTACCCTTCCCCAATACATATGTATGAATAGTGATATGCACTCCCTGCAGAAGGGCATCTACTAGCCAACTCTGCATAGCAAAAGGCAGAAAGACCAGCTGCTAATCCAGCAATCAGAAAAGAAATGGCCAAAGCAGGTCCAGCATGCTCCCGTGCAACTGCTCCCACTAGAACGTACACTCCAGCACCAATTGTTGAACCAACACCTGATCATCACATACCAATGTCAAACTCAATTGCAAAACAATTAATGTGTGTTCATTAGAAGCTAAAAAATTAGAAAATAAACACACTAATGTCTTCGGAATCTTGGTGTCAGTTTGAATCCCAATTTGAATAAAAGTGAAAAAATTGAGCAATATAAGAAAATGAAAGACTCTTCAACTTTTTGTTTTGAAATTGGTATTGTAGTTTCTTTTATAAATTGGTATATAAAGAAAGTAACATTAATCATACCTGTAGTAAATATAATATCACAGAGGAATTTTCTTTGACTTTGGAAGACGGGGAAAACAAAATCATGATAAAAATATACAATAAAAAAGGGAAGGAATATGTCGTTCTGCCAATAAGAAAAGAGGAAATCCGACAAATGTACCAATCAAGCGGTCAAACATGAACACAAACCAAACATTTTTCCACATCACCCGAAAATTGTAACAATTCCAGGAACGTACCCCAGATGAAAACATGATTAAAGATGAGATTTTTAATTGAAAAAATAAGAAGAAAAAGGAGAGGAAAGGAATTGAATTAATCACCAATAGCAATGAGATGAGGAACAGTTAACTCCCTGGCAAGAGAAGACTGAGAGTAATTCCTACTTTGAGAATCAACCTGCTTCCTCCTAGTTAAAAACTTGAAGGAACCCCCTGAACCATTTTGTGATTGTGAACCAATTGAAACACCCATCAAAGAAAAAAAAAACACACACACACACAGACACTAATATTTGCTAGCTCAACCACAAAGCCAAATCTCCCTCGATGAAAAACAAAATCAACGTTGTCCCAAGATCAAGGTGCACAACACAAAGGTGGTGGTGGTGTGGCCAAAATTAACTAATGTCGTATAATTCTCCTTGCTCTGTTGATGGGGTTGTTGTCGTTATGGACAAAAGTGGCAAAATAAGAATCTGAATTCGAAATTCTTGTGTCTTTCCTTGCTTGATGGTGGTGACCAATGTTGACAGATTGACAAAGACGAATGAAAGGGTAAAGGAATGCTTAACGCCAGATGGTAATCCTATAAAAGGCATCACTGAAAGTAGGGGCAATTATATATAGTAATGTGCTACGTTTATGTCTCATTACGTGTTCACTTTGCATGTCAGCTATCATATGTCTATAGTTAACTCAAAACTTATGGATATGAAAGAAATGTTAAGCGAGTTTCTGAACAAATTATTGATTTAATCAAGATGATCCTGATTAGTGAGAATTAATGCAAATGTGTTTTAAAAAAATATGAAGTGGGAGTCTGTCAGACAACCCTGCGACCATCCCAATTCCGTAAGAACGGGAACGATCCTCTACAGTTGGTGATGAGCCTAGTTCGCAAAGAAGACCACCACTACCGTCAATCACGCTCTGATCACAGGGTCATGGTTCATCCACCAGACTTCAGTTCCTGTCTCCTTAGAACTTAAGGATACAGAGGTACGAGCCTATAGAACAGATCCTGTTCAAGTAAGGTCGTGGCCAAAACTGTCTGGTTGACGTTTATAAATGTACTTTATTTCCAAAAGTCTTTCGATGTGGGACTATATTGGCTGTTGTCATTGTGAACAGTTCCTGTCTAGCTAGTTTCTTATTACTTGCAATCTGAAGATGGTATTTGTGGTGGCAAGTCGGATTGTAATGTCAACATTTAGCAGTTAGATAAACACTCTAACTATATCAATTACTCTGCTTTCACACTGCATGCACCCTACTTTTCATTTTACATTTTTCTTTTTACTTATCATCCTTGGTTTTTATACTACGGCAGTTATATTAACCAATATTATTATATATCAATGATTCTTTTTAGAATAATTCTAATATGGATTATATGTTTAAAATTATCATCCATCCGTTCGTTCAAAAATATCAAGTTAGTATCTATATACGAAAATTGAAAATTGATGTAATTTAGTTCTTATTTATAAAAATAATAATATAATATAATCCTTTTGGTTAAATGTTTTTAAAACAGATGAATAATTTTTCAACAATATTGATCCTAAGGTTATGTTAATCATCTCAACAAACAAACTATTTTTATTAACAATTTCAATTAAAAATCTTTAATATGTTTCAAGAAATTCTTTCACAATTTATTAATTAAATTGTATTAATCTCACTCAATTTCAGACTAAATAAAATTGAAAAATCGACGAAAATAAAAATAAAATAACTAATAACTTTTTTTTTAATGTTGGAAGTGCTTACTCCTTGTTTTATCCTAATATACTTTTGTTTCCAAAGTTTTCTTAAACTCTACTAAATGTTGAAAAAGTGAAGGAGATTCAGTTATCCGAAGAAAGGTGCTTCTTTACGCACCTCCGTAGTTTCTTTCTGGAAGTTTTTGCAAAGTTTCCTTAAAGTCTAATAAATGTTTGGAAAAACTTTCTGACAAATACTTTTAAAGAAAAAATTAAATAAATAACAAGAAAAAGATTAATGAGTTTTTTCATACAAATTAAAGTTTTTTTTTCTTATATATTTGTTTATAAAAATTTCTCATGTAGTTTTTCTAAATTCTTATTTTTAATTTGTTAATAAGTTAGTTTTGGTTTGTAAATGAAAAGAGATTATCTATTAGTATATTTACAAAAGATTTAATTAGGATTGTTAAAACGAATTGTTCAAGCACACATTTCAGTTTACTCATTCATGATGGACATTATCAAATTCATTTGGTACAACTCTTAAGCATTAAACATACATGCATATAATCAACCGAATTAGGATTCAAAGAATATTTCAAAGACAAAGTAATTGGAGTTTTCTATATATCCTTCATTATTTTCATTATTTATGGACAATGTAATTGAATAAGGATTTCATAACTGTTATCTTTAGAAATAAATATACCAATTTAATTATTGAGATTTTTGAAAAGTACGTTCTTGCTATCATAAAAGATTGAAATTTTATCGGTTTTAGTGTTACAATAATAACAATAATAATAAGGGTTAAATATGTTTTTGTCCTTAAACTATTACGCGATTTTGGTTTTCGTTCCTCTTCGAGACTTTGATCCATTTTCATTCTTCTCCTCTCAAAAGGTCCCAAATTTAGTCCTCCATGACCAACTGTATTAATTTTTATCTTAGGTGTCTAAGAGTGTGTCACGTCACTTTTCCTTTTTCTGTCAACCTTCCCTCCCTGGTCTCTTTACATGGGGAGACTTCTCTCCTTTCCTTATTCAACTGCCTCATCCTCTTCATCACCACACAAGTATTTTTGTCATCCCTCCTCTTGTTCTCCTTCCTCTCACTCATGCTCACCACCTACCCCTCCATAGCCTCCTCCTTGTTGCTGCTCCTACTCACCGCCATGAACTCCACTCGCGGCTTTCGCATAAAAAACAGAAATAACAACATCGTCATGATAGTTTAATAATAACAATAAAAACAATAACAACAATAACGATAACAAGATAACAATAACGATAAAATAACAATAATAATAATAACAATAATAATAATAACGATAATAATAATAATAATTAACAACAACTACAACAACAATACACAACACTCCAAAATAAATCATAATTCAACTTGATTTCAAAATAAAATTCACAATAAAATTATTTATTTATAATAAATCCATAAATTCCCCAATTCTCTCAATTCCCTCCTCGTGCTAAATCGCTTCCGAATTTTCTAAACCATCATTTGCTCCCGTATAATGATCATCACAGGTGGAAACCATAATCACAAACATAGGGGTGAGCTAATCGAGGATCAATCATAATAAGCATAACAATATAACTAATAAATGTTAAACATTCATCACAATAAGAAACACATCAATAACACAACAACAACTTAAACACGATCACTCATTATCATCACAACCAGTGGTCCATTTCCCGTACACTACCATACCAGTTAATCATCATAATCAATTCAGTACGAGTCACACGACACCCTCTTCTCGTACCACACGACCAAAGAGAACTTTCTTCCCGCATCACACGGCCAAAAGAGTCATTAGTACTCGAACCATCCTCTTCCCCGCATCACACGACCGAAGAGAACCCCTTTCCCACATCGTATAGTCGAAAGAGTTATCCAACTCTTGAATTCATCCTATTCTCACATCACACGACCGAAAATAATTTCTTTCCCGCATAGCACGGCTGAAAGAGTCACATATACTCAAATCATATTGTCCAACAATCTTACTCAAAAATTAATTCTCCCATAGAAACTTTTTCTTAACAATCCTCAAATAATTATCAACATAACAAAGTCAAACCAAAAAATAAATATTTGACTTTATACTAAACGAACCCTTTTTTTTTCTCACTTACACCCATAATGAGGTGTGAATCCCTTCTCTTTTTAAAGTGGATCCCACGTTGACCCCATGTGGACCACCACTCTCTCTTAGTTTTTCAAAGCCCACATATGCTTAATTATAAAAGATTGTTTCTCCCTGTACCTCCACACATTTCTCCCTACACCTTCACATTCCAAAAATAACCTTGGGATTACATTTTTCTTCAATGAATTTCAAGCTTTCAAAAAATTCTTCAACGGATTTCGAAATCCGTTAAAGAAAAAATCCTTTAACGGATTTCAAAATCCATTAAAGAAAAAATCCTTTAACGGATTTCAAAATCCATTAAAGGATTTTTTAAAGGTTTCAACAGATTTTGAAATTCGTTGAAACACAAAAAGTGGGATGTTGGGTTTTTTGAATTGCAAAGAATGGTTTTGGAATTTTGAAAAGATGAGGGGGTACAAGGAGAAATGTGTGGAGGTGCAAGGAGAAAGATAGAGTTGATAGATTTAGAGGATTTAAGAGTAAATTAGATGTTATTTTTTTAAATAGATTTGGAAGTGATTGAAAGTGAATTTTGAAAATAAATTTTATAAAAGTTTGTGTAGGATTTGACTTATAGATAAAAAAAATATTTTATTTAATAAAAATTAAAGAATATCTAAATGCTTTAGTGATAAAAATAATATAAAATAATATTTATTAATAACATAGTAATGTTAGTATATTGATATGGTAAAATGAATTGTAAAGGATACACGAGAGTGAGAGAGGTAAAGAATTCATGTTCATCTTGGCTCAAGTGAATCAGTGGTCTCGCTAAATATTACAAAGAGATAGACAATAGAATGGATATTAAATATCAGAATAATATAAATAAAGTAGTTATTTGTAAAATGTTTTAATATATAAAAATGTTGAATAAGAACACTTCTAGTGAGAAAAATATGATCATCGATGATAAACAAGGATAACACTTTCCCATGAGCATCCAGATACCATATTACAATTAAACAACACTTCATGATACAGTCATCTTTCCCAATACCACAAGACATCATCTTCAAGTAAAATAAAATAAAATTGTGCAATAATCTAAAATTTTAATTTAATAGAGACATAAATTTTCAAGAATCTTCTTAGCAAATTCACACTAATGTTGCGTTTGCTTGAGAGGAAAACATTGTGGAAATGTATTTGCACAAACAGATTGGACGTTAAAATTGCGTTCACTTGAGTGAATTTTGTTGATTCCAGTGTGTGTTTGTTGATTTTGAAATGCTAACTGGGTTCAATGATTCTAGTTTCTTTTTCCAATGTTATCTTACTAATGTTTAGAAATTAGAAGTAGAGTTATCTTCACACTCTGTTCGTTTGGAAAGAAAATATTGTTAAAAGAAATTGGAAGAGACGAATTTGAGAGGTTAATTGCATTCGGATCAACAAATTTGGAAAGAACAATTAACGTTAATTTGCGAGATAAAGTACTTTTTCCATCTTGCGGATGCCATGCGATTTGAAGGTAATTATGGTGAAATTTTTTTTCTACCTTTGATAAAAAAAAGTGATTGAACACGTATTAAGGGCAGAAACGTTGCAGGAGTATGGTGACACTCTTTGTTACTATGCACTTGCACGCAACCGATCGGTATCTATCAGCTTCTCAGCCGGTCGGTCTCGGCAAGCCTCTTGTCATTCGGTCTCGACAGTTGTTGAGCAGATTTAATGCACAAATAAATGTGATAACGGCTACAGTTAAACAATTAAGGTTTGCATTAATGACCATTAAGAGGTAAATTAATTTAGATTCCTTTAAACTCTATAAATAAGGGTTAGGTTTGAGGTAAAGTCAGATTCAACTCATACTACAATACGTCCTGTTAGGACTTCAATATCTAACTGTAACAAACAGTTCATAAAACCACTCCTAACTTGAGCGTCAGAGTGTCTTTTGCAAGTACCTCCCCTCTTTTATAACCGAGTGGCCAATATTGAAGGTGACCGATCGGTCTAAACTGGAAGAAGACAAGCGAAGCACACCAGTCGAAGGTTAGTGTCTCGGTCTCACAATTCACACCGAAACATTTTGGCGCCCACCGTGGGGTCGAGAGCAAGCTGAAGACACCCAATGGTGACCACAAGAAATATGGGGGAGCAGAGCACCAGAGATTTAATAAGAGAGTTACAAGCCCAGATTGAGACACAGGCGCAGACTATACAAGCGTAGGCGCATGCGCAGCAAGAGATGCAGCGGAGGCATGAGGAGGAGATGAGGGCGCTAAGGGCCGAACCCTCCCGAGCGGTCCGCCTCGAATCGGGAGAATGCTAATGAGGCAAGTCATAATCACGTCAACCCGAACGGTCGGGCTAGAAGGGAACCAACACCCCTGCAGACCGTTCGGCCTACCAGTTTATTGCCCTTCACGGCGACCATCATGCAAACCCCAATGCCAGAAAAGACTCCCCCCGTGTTGGATAAGTATGATGGTTCGGCTGATCCGGATAATCACTTAAGGACGTTCGGTAATGCAATGGCATTTTATACAGACAGCGACCCGGTCATGTGTAGAGCCTTCTCGTTATCACTTAAGGAAGAGGCATTGGAATGGTATAACACTCTTCCTCCCAACACAGTGGATTGCTTCACTACTGTGGAAAACCTCTTTAGGAGACAATACGCAACCAATCGGAAACAAGAGGTAACACCGGCGGATTTGGTAAATACTAAGCAGGAGAAAGGAGAAACTTTGAAGGCTTTTATGAAGAGGTATACTGAAACCGCACGACGGGTTAGAGAGATAGATCAATCTTTTATTATCAATAATTTGCCTTCGTGTATGAGACCAGGATATTTTGCGGAAAAATTGTATGCACGACCGCCAAAAACTATGGAGGAGCTATAGGAGCGAGCAGCTGAGTTCATTCGTATGGAGGAAATGTGATTGTCACAAAGGAAACGACAGCAAGAGGCTAATGTGGGCGGAAGTAGAAAGGACGGCAAACGACCGTTCGACAATAACGATAAGAATAGGGAGTTTCCCCGGCCATTCAAGTTTCACCATTATACAACCCTCAATGCACCTAGGGCAGAAGTTCTCGAAGAAGCCCTTAGCGCAGAACTTCTCACACCCCGAAGGAAACCATCTCCAAGAAACGCAGATGAAAGGAAGAGTTGCCGGTACCATCAAAACCATGGACATACTACAGAAGACTGCATCACGTTAAAAAATGAAATAGAAAATCTTATCCGGGCGGGACATCTCCGTAGGTTTATAAAGGAAGCAAGATACAGCCTCCCCAAGGAAGGATATTCGCGAAGAAGTCCCGAGCGGGCAAATAGGAAAGACGAGCGAGGGCGGGGCTATAGTCGCAGTCCCAGTCGTCATCGGGAACGGTCGGTTCGTGGATTTATCAACTAAGGAGAAACCTCCAAAACTCTATTATTGTCATGGTTAAATTTAGTTTCACTTGATTTAGACTTTTGTTATTGTCCTACGCTTTCATTAGGGAATAAATAAGGCCAGGTACTTGGTGCCCAATCAATCGTTCCCAAACGTTGCTAAAGAAGTGCATATCTAGCGAAAAAAGTCTCTATAAAGAGTCTGAAGAAAAAGACCGAGCGGTAAATCCCGCTCAGCCGAGAGGTAAACCCTCTCGTCAAAATTGAAGATAAAGACCAAGAGGTAAATTCCTCTATAAAGATTTGAAGACCGAGCGGTAAATCCCACTCGGCGAAGAGGTAAATTTCTCTATAAAGATATGAAGACCGAGCGGAAAAACCCGCTCGGCGAAGAGGTAAATTCCTCTATAAAGATTTGAAGACCGAGCGGTAAAACCCGCTCGGCGAAGAGGTAAATTCCTCTATAAAGATTTGAAGACCGAGCGGTAAATCCCACTCGGCGAAGAGGTAAATTCCTCTATAAAGATATGAAGACCGAGCGGTAAATTCCACTCGGCGAAGAGGTAAATTCCTCTATAAAGATATGAAGACCGAGCAGTAAATCCCACTTGGCGAAGAGGTAAATTCCTCTATAAAGAATCGCAGACCGAGCAGTAAAACCCGCTCGGCGAAGAGTACAGGTAACAGGATCCTGCAAATCACAACCGAGAGGTAAATCCCTCTTGTCAAAGTTGAAAACAAAGACCGAGCGGTAAATCCCACTCGGCTGAGAGGTAAAACCCTCTCGTCAAAGATGAAGCCAAAGACTGAGAGGAAAATCTTTCTCAACCGAACGGTTTTTCCTCTCATCAACCGGGAAGCTCTTATAACAAGGACTGTCAAGTACGCAGCCAGATTCAATACATGAAACCGTTCGGCCTAAAAAGGATATAACGACTTGAAGCACACGGAGAACAATTTGTTCAATACAACGAGAACAATCTCCCTGAAGCTCATAAGTCCTATAGTTAACCGTTCGACTAAAGCCGAACGATTAACTCGGACTTGGGGGGCTTATGTTACTATGCACTTGCGCGCAACCGATCGGTATTGGTCTATCAGCTTCTCAGCCGGTCAATCTCGGCAAGCCTCTTGCGTTCGGTCTCGACAGTTGTTGAGCAGATTTAATGCACAAATAAATGTGATAACGGCTACCGTTAAACAATTAAGGTTTGCATTAATGACCATTAAGAGGTAAATTAATTTAGATTCCTTTAAACTCTATAAATAAGGGTTAGGTTTGAGGTAAAGTCAGATTCAACTCATACTACAATTAGTCCTGTTAGGACTTCAATATCTAACTGTAACAAACAGTTCATAAAACCACTCCTAACTTGAGCGTCAGAGTGTCTTTTGCAAGTACATCCCCTCTTTTATAACCGAGTGGCCAATATTGAAGGTGACCGATCGGTCTAAACTGGAAGCGAAGCGCACCAGTCGAAGGTTAGTGCCTTGATGATCGAAAATGGCATCTAGGTTGATGTTAGAGGCTGGTTGTTGTCATCCAAACGGGTTGCAATGTCATTCGAGACCGTGAACGACTGGAGGTTGAGGATGAACATGGAGGTCCGTGATGAAGAAGAGAAGAATTGGATTGGAGGGTAACCGATTCCAGAATGAGAAGGAATCGATTCCACCTAGTTCCAAAAGAGGTCGTAACCGATTATTAAGTGACGGTAACCAATTCCACCGTGGGGTTACTCGCTTCCAAGCGTTGCACAGTAATGTAGATAGGTCTTCGTTGATTCAAAACCGTAGGAAACGGATGCTCTCTTTCCTCGAGCACATACCATATGGAGAACATTCAACACCTACAAGCTGCAATAATGCCTAAACTTAATCATAAAGATCATCAATTACCATATAACAAAGCACAATTACTACAAAAAGGAACACTGTTTTCTTTCTGTTGACAAAATATTTTATATTTTAATATTATAAATAATTAAAGTGTAACTTTCATTCATTATTTTTTATTTATTTTCATATTACATAATTTAATATCATTTAGCTAAATTTAACCGTTTTTATATTCTGTAACAAATTTTATATCAGCAACCATATTTCTTTTGATTTAACTGACAATTTTAAAACGTGTAATTAATTGTTTTACATATATTTAAATTAATTTTAACTTTAACTTTTTTTCATATGACTTGATTGTTATTTATTTTAACTTTATAATAGTTCAGCTTATAAAAGACATAATTACAAAAATAATTAATATTATTTCACTTTATTGATTAACAAATAAAAAACATTTTTATAAATAGCCAAATCCAAATAAAAATATAGAAAATTTTTACTATATATCATCTACAATTTTACTATATGTCATCTATAATTTTATTCCTTAACTATTTCCATACAAATTAATGAAGAATTAATGACAAATATTTTTTTTTTGTTAATTTTTCTAATAAAATAGAAAATTTCTTGTAATGTATTTTGTTTATCTTTTAATTACATTAATTTTATATATTATTTTATTTTATTATCACATAAAATATAATCTATAAAAATTAATTTTATAATATATAAGAATTTCATTTAATTTATGGATATTTAACTTAATATATTATTTTATAATCATTTTAATTTAATTTTTTTATATTTTTTTATAATATAATGCATTTTTTTTCTTATTCAAATCGTGACATGATGACTCAATTGTAGGAGGGATAGAATGCAAGGTATGGAACAAATACAAGACGTCTTCACTAACAACTACAAATCATTGAACGTGAAAAACGCTGTTAACAGCCATAACCAACGAAATTGCTCCAACTCATTCATCTAATCATACCTCAGAAGAAATTGGTAAGTTATTAAGGAGTATGAACATTCAAGACGATAATTTATTTAGACGGTGCTTTGAGTTTCTATCTTCACATCCATCCCATATAAGAAAGACGTTTAATAGGGTTGCCAATACAGTGTCGTTTGAATAAGTTATTTACATACCTAACCAAAGGAACTTCATCATAAACTATGTGATAAATATAATTGTACCTTATTATATTCAGACATTTTTTATGTCATGTAATATTGTAACTTCACTTAATTATTTGTTTCATCATGAATATTGTAACTTCACTTCAATAACAAAAAAATTATACCACTTGACAATAAATTATATTCACAAAATATTATATTTTAAAAATAATTATTTCACTTTACTTAAATACAACTTTTCTCCATTTTAAGAATTAATTTTTTTTCTCCTTATAATAATTTTTACAAATATATATATATATATATATATATATATATATATATATATATATATATATATATATATATATATATTATTAACAATTATCATTTTATATTACTTTTACTACTAAAGACATTTTGATAATATTTAATTTTTACCATTTAAACCATTTTTTTATTTGTCACATCCATCAAATCTTATACTAATTTTTATAAACTTTACTTTTAACTCAACTTTCCTTTATCTTCAAATCCCTAAAAAAATAATAATCAACTCTCTCAAATTCCTTCAAATTCATTCACTCCCTCTCTCGAATCCATAATATAAGTGAACATAGCCTAAGATATTACTTTTAACTTTTAAAATTTTATAACAAATAAAATTAAATCTTCTTATATATTGACTATCTTAGTCATTCTCGGAACCCAAACTTACACCGAAAAAGAAACTCTTTTTTTAATCTCGACACAAAGTTATAATCAATAAATTTTGGGATAATTATAGAATGGGCAACAATTTCTTTCTAAATAATTATTTCATTTAAAATCGAACTTATAACCTTTCTTTTGTATTAAATATTTGATCAATTACTTACAATTAAGTTAAAAGTTATATTTATTCAAACTAACTGTAATAATAAAGTATCATAACTTGATACATTTACTTCAAATGCATTTTGTATAACGTTTTAGAAATAATGAAGGAAATATCTCGAGAATATTTTGATTTGAAGATAATTATTAACGTCAGGAAAAAAACAGTTGTCATTTATTTTATTTTATTTTATAAGGTTGAAATAAAATATTTCATTTAAAAGTAGTTTCTTGGTACAATAGTGAGAAATCCGCTTATCACGATGTTACACAAAAATGGCCTTGAGGTAAAGATTGAAATCACGATAGTAATAAAGCATGATTTAAGGCTTAAGTGGACAACTTCATTAAATGAATGTCAGAACCTTTGGATGAAAAATTAAAGAAAGAAAATTTTATAAAATGTTGTTTCTTAATCTTGATTTTTATCAATTGAGAGAATGATTCTTAATACATGTATATTTCTAATAATCATTCTCACGTGTGGTAAGGTAAAACAAGCTTCTTGAGATTTTAATAGAGTATAGAATGTGAAATATGCAAAATAGAGAAGACATAAAAAAAACATCATATATCTGAAATATGAAATTGAGTTTTAGAATTTTCAAATTTTAACTGTAAATAAAATGTAACAGCTCAAACCAGTTAATTGAGCAATCTTTTTCTCGAATCAAGAACAAGTCCAAATCAAAAAGGTTTTCAGAACATGTAAAACTGCAAAAGGAAATGGAAAAGGCACTTCTGGGTACCTAGTTCCTTACTTCGTGAAATGAGATCACTTGTTTAAATAAACAATTCAATAATCATAGCAATCATCATCCTTCTGATAGTGCAAACAAAGTGTGGATTTTAGAATATGATATTTACAAATTGGTGTAAGCCATGCAATTTAAGATCAGAATAATGTAACAAATTGGTGTAAACCATGGAATGTGGTAACTGGGCACCTGCACTGCAAATACTAAGCAATATGAATTGCTTGAGAACGATGGATTTCATCAGCATACGCTGAGGGAACATAGATTGCATGTAAAAGTGAGCTATGAGTGCGGCCATAGAACAAGTATATGAGTACTCCTATTAACAACCATACAGAGACTCGTAGCCATGTATCAACTCTGAAATGAAAACACATGAACGGTTAGATGGTGGTATTGGTGTCATGCATACAACAAAACAAGAACCATGATTGTGAAGAGCTTTCTCACCCCAGATCAATTAGTAAGTAGGTGTTTATAAGAATACATGCACTAGGCAAGAATGGAACACAGGGGCAAGCAAAACCTGAAAATACAAGTTATCAAAACCATTGTGTCAGATTTCATCCAAACCCCTTGTATTGAGTTTTCACCAATTCATCAAAGTTTGGTAGGTTTGGATGGTTAGACTTGTATATATACTACACACATACCTCCTGAGTGTCCAAAGTTGTGGCTTCTATCATCTTGCTTTATGCAGGCCAGTACAATTACACTGCACAAAAGAACAACACCACCCATTCCACAAACCGTTATCTGCAAAATCCTGCATATGTATCACCAAAAGTGAACAGGAGTGATCATAAAGCACAAGTCATGAATTTGAAGTCATCAATCAAATTGTTAACTCAAATGTTTTTCTTTTTTTGCAAAAACGTATATACAGTACTCAGTAGAAAAGCATTCCTATAAACAAATACTATCTGCAGTATAACTTCAACACTAGTGAGGATTGTCAAACCTGGGAGACCAGTCAGCTGAAGCAGCACTGGTAACAATTAGAATCCCTATACATAGAAAGGCTATGGTCCATGCAGCAAGTTTTCGCCTAGATTTCTCATTCTGTTCATCTGTAAAATAAACTCAGAAACCTAAGTTTGTTAATTTACTTAAGCATATCAATAGAAAATGGAGGCAAAGGTGATACAAAGAATATTTATTACTAAAATTGAAACTGAACAGAACTTAGGTGCTGCTTTTGAAGTGTTTCTGGTGCTGTTTTCCAATCAGAATTAGATTTTCACTTCAGTAATCAATCTTTAAAGTCACCTTCATTACACTGATTAGTAAGATGAAACTAATTTTGATAGGAAAACAATACTAAAAGTATCTAAGGAATTAAAGTCAAGTTTTGCCTGTCTCTGACATACAGATTGAAGATTTTAGAATTGAAGTGCTTAAAAAAGAGAGCAGATACAAAAGAAAAAAAAAATTCTACAATAACAATGTGAGTATTAGGCTGTTCATTGACCTTTCAAGTTACTCTTTTGGAGACTATTAGCAGATGCCCATCAACTTGGGTAATCCACAGTTACAAACAAGAATTGCATCAAATCAAATGATTTAGGAGTATTGCTAGATTATTTTTGTCAATGTTCTAGTCAGCCAAACTAATCTACATAGCCAATCCCATTTTACAGAAATCATAAACTGGTAAAGGTTGTGTTCTATATATATGCAAAAGAACTTATCTACAAACTGAATTTTCTCTCAAAAACATTCGAAAAAAAGGTACAAGATTCAAACAACAATTACCTTTGGTAACTTCTTTTATTATTAAAGGATGTTCAAGTAGAGCCTCTGACTTGTCATGTAGATGGCTACCCTCATAATAACTAGCAGGATCTACAGGACTTATGTCCCTATCTACCCCAATATGACCACCAGAATGTCCCAATAATTGATCAACAGATGATAGAAGTGAAGACGGAATGGGTACTTCATCAGGTGGAACATATCTAATTATCAAAACTGAAACTGCAACTGTGGTAAATGCAAGCAGTGTTCCCACGCTAACCTGCATTTCAAAGCAATGAATATATCAGACAATTTATGTTTACAATTTTCTAAGAAAGATTTGTCTCTAATTTGTGTGAATACTTTAATACTTAACTCACCATTCCTGCTAACTGGGAAACATCCATAAAGAATGCAAGAGTAGCAGCAAAAACACCAGTGACAATGGTACTTTTCAAAGGAACCTGTGTGCCTTTATGGATGTCTGAGAAGAAAGGAGGCAATAAACCATCCCTAGCCATGGCCATAAAGACACGTGGCTGAGAAAAAATAAGATATATTTAATATGTGCAAGAGACAATTTATAATAACTATTATATGTGTAGCATATCTAATTCATAAACATATTTATATAGTATACGATATTCAAAACTCAATTAAAAGATACCTCTATTAGTTGCTATACATGCTGACACTTGTAAAAGCAGAAAAAACTATACATAAAATAAAATTGTGGTAACTCACACACTATTTATGAAAGTAATGCAATTTGTACCAAAGACTAAATCTAAGAAACAACTCAAAAGAGACAGAAAGACACGTTTAAACTACTAGAAATGTAGATGAAAGGCATTTAAACTGAACCATGATTTTGCAAGTGTACTAAGAATCTCAGTTCCCGACTTCCCGTTGCAGCATTTCATCTCTTATTTGATCAAAATATGCAGGATGTGCATAATGACAACACAATAATTGAGTAACAAATTAGGGCTTAAATAAAGTTGAAAATTAACTTTAGAGGTCGTGAAAAATCAAAATCAAAATCTAACAATCATAAGAAAGGAAAATGATCAAGAGAGATGCTAAAAGAATAAATTAAATCTTGAGCACTTGTTTATGTACCTGAGGAAGAACAGAACCCAGCAGACTGGAAAAAAGAGCAGTAACAGCTCCGGTTGTTATTATATACCTGTCAGAGGTAAAAGGAAGCTTGAAGCATAATATTCATGAGACATGTACTCTAACAAGAAAATAGTGTGCCTCAGCAAACCTTACACTGCCCATTCCATCCCATAACTAGAAAATGCTGAAGAGATTGGGGTATCAGGGTTCAAGTCATAATATGGTACTAAACCAACAATAACTGCAGCTACAAGCATATACAGAAGGCAACATATAGTTAAGGCAGTCGATATGCCAATTGGCAGGTCTCGTTGTGGATTTTTCACCTGCAAGACAACATAACAAAATTCATTGACATAATAATCTTCAAGTGAATATTGTTAATCACAATACCAAAATCCAAAGGCCATGATGCGTTTGAGATACTCAAACTACCAGTCAAAAAAAATATTGATATACCCAGCCATAACACATGAAAATAACTAGTTATAGATCTTGTACAAATACTTTATTTCCATTTATTTTTGTTTCTTCTAGAGACCAACAATTAACCATTCATAAATAAGAAAGGAATGCCAATTACCACAGTTTTAGTAGAATCTGACGGCTTTAAAGAAATACTCCAGATCCTAAAACTGATTATAGTGCATAGGTTTTACAGTAAAAGTCAGGTTTTCATTCAAAAAATTCTATGAATTCTTCAACAAAATAATGCATGTGTGCTAGTTTGATGTGCCTTGCATTTAGGTTCCACCAACACAAATAAAACGTGACTTTAAAAGGTTAGTTCCCCAAGTGAATTCTTACCTCCTCAGCTGTGCTACTCACGGAATCAAAACCAATGTATGAAAAGAAAACTATTGCAGACCCAGCAAACATCCCGTTCACTCCATACGGAAAATACCTGAGATGAAAGAGAAATTTCAGTGATATCACAAGAGGTTTGCTATATAGACCATGAGCTGAAGAATGCAGAAACAAACAAACCCATTACCCGTTGGAGAGTTCATATCCAACCCATCCAGACTTGAAACCTAGATATCCACCGACTAAAATGATGAAAAGCATGACACCAACATTTACTGTTGTTACAATAGATTGTGCCATTGAACTCTGAAACATTAATGTTATACAAAATAGGCAAGTGAAAAAAAATCGAAAACTGCTGTTTGTGTATTTAGTTTATACAGAAATCCATACCTCCTTGATTCCAAGACACAGGAGTACGGTAACAATAAGAATTAATGCAGCTGCACATGGATCAACTACAATTCCAAGACCTGGTAACGTGTGTCGAGCCAAAAATAAAGGTAGGTTTTCCTCTCCACCAAAAAACAAGGCCTAAAATAGGCAATGACAGAATTAATACAAAAAACAAAATGTGAAGTATGTTGCACATGTTGGATACAGTAAATATGTCACCAATTAGAAAAAGAAAAGGAGTATTCCTAGGGAAAAAAATGGTTATGGTATCGGAAGCTACCATAGCATATTTTTTATCGATAACAATTGTGTGGAATAGGTCACGCACTCAAATGTCTACCACAAACAATCAGAAAAAACAGAAATGGAACTGCAATTGCTGAAAAAACAGAGGAAGAACAAGAATCACACAAAAACTAACGTGGTACGACTGGAGTATTAACAAACTTCAATCTAAGTCCAAGGAAGAATTCACTATATCTTAGAGATTACAAATTAGAGGTTTCTCTCTCAACAAACTCCTCAATGAAAACAACTCAAATGTTAGTTTCCTACTGAAGCCACAAGGTTCTATATATAGAGCAAATACAGTTCTAATAACTGATACACATGAGACACGCCTATACTCATGAGGAAGACACGTGAATAAAGATTCTCAAAACAAAACTGAATAGACATTAAACAGTCTCATCAGACTATCCTACCAGGCTATCCAAGATTCAATAGACACTATGAGACTAGATAGTCTAACAAAATGGTCTACTCATATCGTCTACTTAGATGGTCTACTACATATAAACAAGGATAGTCGAATACATGTTTGACGATCTAGGAACCTTTTATATAAGATTTTTCCTGAGCCAATTCTTCAAAACAATGACAAAGAAGCATAGCTGGGTGTGATTGCAAGCAGGTCAAAATACAAAAATGAAGAAAGATGAGAACAATAAAATGAATAAAGAAAGAGATCTCATATGTGCAACCTTTGATTTTAACCACTAAATCACTGCCTCCATATAGCCTATCCTTAGAGGTATTTAGTTCTCTAACATAGCATCACAGTTGACTAAGTTGATCTGGGTTCAAACTTTAAACCTCAGCATCCCCCTAGTACAGGTTCTCACTGTTAAAATAAAATTCCTGAATGAATAAATGATAGAACCATGTTTTGTCCACTGTTGCTATCCAGTGAGAAGTTTTGTGGAAGAATTGATGATATAAGCTGCGCTTGGAATTCCCTCAACAACATAAAATCTTAATATGACCACCACATCATTTGACAAAAGGTCACCGGATTTCATTTCATTATTCACTGTAGTCTTCATAAAGATTAAAGAACGTATAACACAAACACTTAACGTGGTAGCACAATGTTTGTTCTTCCTCAGAATTTCCCGTTCTACCCTTTTGCTAAGATCATGGGTGAAAACTCCAAGCAGATAACAAAATAAGTTTGTAATCAAGTACACCAAGTGTTAAAATACATTCACGAAACAGGATAACCATGTTAACCGATTTGTGATTCCACATACCTAAGGCTTGTACGTTTTCAACTGCATCTTTAGTACATTCCTAACTACAATGATGCCATGAACATAAAAAGAAACAAAGTTCAGAGTTTAAAAAATGGGAAAACAGTATAACACACCAGATTTGGTGTTATTCCGCGAGCAACCGCAGAAGCACCAATTGTATATTCTAGAATCAGAGACCACCCGACCAACCAAGCCACCCTGAGATCAATAGCAATGTTTAAATCATTAATTCACTAACAATAATGAAAAGTAAGTAAACAAAGCATAATCATTCACAGTATCAGTTGATAAATTCACAAAATATGTTTTCAGCACACATGAGTAGATTGTTTAACCATTAAACCTAATGTTGGCAGCAGAAGAGCACTGCATAGTTCTATTAAAGTGTTAATATTGATAACTTCACTAAATATTTCTTCAGCACACGTGAGTAGTTCAACTAACCATTATACCTAAACTTTTCTTCCAAAATGAGCAAAGCTGTAACTTACCCTTCTCCAATGCATATGTATGTATAATGATAAGCACTGCCTGCAGATGGGCACCTACATGCAAGCTCTGCATAGCAAAAGGCTGACAGTCCAGCAGCTATTCCTGCAATGAGAAGTGATATCACAAGTGCTGGTCCTGCTTGCTCTCTGGCAACTGTTCCAATGAGAATATACACTCCAGCTCCAATGGTAGCTCCAACCCCTGGTTTTAAATAATGATAAGCTACCTTTAGCAACGTAAATGTTTGGTCTGCTATAAAGAATCTAAAGCAAGCATACACCAGAGAAAACATAAATTAAAAGTAACAACTGCACATATCATCATAACTAGGCCACAAAGTTTCTTGATAAATACAAAAAATAAAGTAAAGGATCATTTTTCTCCTTAAACTGTAACTCTCTCTACCAAATGGTCCTCGACATAAAAAGAAGAAGAAAAAACTATTCAAGCAGTCCTAGAAGTATTTGAAATCGTGCAAAGTAGTCCTCCAAATACTTTAAAACTCTTCAAATTGATTTGCTGTAATTTAGAGAAATACATGAACTTAAGGATTAACGTGACAGATATTCAATACTTCAAGTAGTACTTAAATACTTTAGACACTATTTAAGAGAGAGGACAGTATGAAAACTAAATTAATGGTTTATTCACCAAAGTTCAGTAAGGCTATAGCAAATCCAAATGAAAATCACTATGAAGCGGAAATTGAGTTTTCAAAATGGCTTGTTACATTAACTTTGAAAAGAAAAGCAAAAAGAAATAAAGATGAAAGCAAAACCACTCGTTCCTAAGTCATAGCAGACAGAAACACACACTATAACATCATATTCTTCGAATGTCCTTTCACTGAATTTATCAATCACAACCATTCGTCTAATTTTCTTTCTTCCTTCTACGATATCACGGTATTCAACAGTAGTTACCAATTCCAACGAGATCAACGGCAGATAACTTCCTAGCCAATTGACCATGTCTCCTGGCGTGAACAGAATCAACTTGTTTCCTCCTAATCAAGCTTCCAAAACCCCTAAACCATTTTCCTCCTCCTCCCAAACCAACACTAGAATTTTCATCCCTCACGATCATTATCCAAAAGTGTAAGTATTATCAGGTATTGATACCACTTTGGGTCAAATTTATTTTGCAGAAAGGAGAAAACTTTGATGAACCCCACAATTTTTTTGCCCTGAATAAAACCACCCTTTTGCTTCTACAGAGAGAAAGATAGAAGACTGAAGAGAAACGATAGAGTAGCAACGCTTGCGTGCCAAACTTTTAATATTGTGATATCGAATATTGTATGATGAATGCGACTGCGTAGGGTATCTAATCTATAATGTATTATTTATTAAATTAAAACACTGCATTCATAAATGTTTGCCCTCTGAATTTATCTCCAGCTCTTTTCATTTTAGATAACTACGCAATTATTGAGATAACAATTTATAATTTAAAAATATTTACAGTGAGATTTGAATAAACAAGAGAATGAGAAATAGAAGTGAATAATAAATTTATTATTCTTTAAAAAAATTCATCAAAATTATATATATATATATATATATATATATATATATATATATATATATATATATATATCAATTTACAGCTTAATAAATAATATAGGGAGTATGAAATGTAAGCTTGTGTTCGCATGAACAGAATTTACTGTTCATGCGAATTACAGGGCGATGAATTGAACGTAGGTGGTGTTCGTTTGAGAGGATTGGCGAGGAAAAGCGCGGACCGATTTGCGGGATACATCCAATTTTCATCACCCGTGGAAGTGAGAAGATTTGCGGTGATTTTACGTAAAATGTCGTCTATGCCCCGTAACTTCATGTTAAATTCCAGTGCATCCTATCAATTCTCCCCACTAATGTGAAAGAAAGTGTGCATAGTTGTAACCGGTTACGAGGGTTGTAACCGATTACACTGCTTCCTGGAAATGGCTGTTTTGGTTAAAGCTGTAACCGGTTACGAGGGTTGTAACCGATTACAATTTTAAATGACATTTTAAAATACAATCATTTTACTACATTGTAACTTTTCTAATTTTTAAACATGAATTTTAACAATTATTTCTAATTTCTTCCTCTTCATAAACATTTATACAATTAAATATAACAATAGAAAATTACATTTTATAATACTTTTATAACTAGGGGCAATTTGGTCATCTTCATTTTCTACCAATTAAACTTATTTTTAAAATATATTACATCAATCAAATCATACACTAATTCTCATAAACTTACTTCCAAATCCACTCTCAATTACCCACAAATCCACTCAAAAAAACAACTCAAAAATTACCCTCAAATCCACACAAATCCATTCAAATCATCTCCCCCAAATCCCCCGAAGTGAACACACCCTAAGTGTTTTCTTACTAAACAATGATTTTGTATTTAAAGTTTAGACATATAATTAAAAATATATAGAAAGAAATTGGGTAAAATTTAATTCTATAAAGTAAGTCAATTACAACCTATTGATATTTAAAAAAAAAAGTAATATCTGAATGGATTTTTTAAATAATCGTTTGAGTATAATAAATATTAATAAAATTTATTTTTAGTAAAATAAAATAAATTACAGAATTAATACATACATTTTAATTATGTTGACTTTATTTGTGTTTTTAATATTTTTATTTATAATGTATTTATTAAAATATTAATGTTAATGTGTAATTAAGATTGACAAAAATACTAAAAATCTTAAATTTATAAAAAAGAAATAATAAATTTAGATGTTAATCTTATATTTCTTTTTATAATTATAATAATCATAATTTTATTATTTTTGTTATCATTAAAAATAACACACATAACATATGTGTTTTTATTAATATAAAATAATAATAATAATACTAACAAATAATAATAATTAAAATTATTATTGTATAAGAAACCGTATTAAAATATAGATTTTTATTGTGATGAACCTATATAAGTCTAAATGCCGAACTTTAAAAACTTGAATTGAATTTATTAAAATAGTTAAAGATAATTTTGTATTTGTTTACTTTGTCAAACGAAAAAATAAATCAAATATAAAATAAATCAAAAACCAAATAATTCACAGATAATTTTATTAAGTTGTATTCAATTTATGTAATTATTTTATTGTGAAGATAATTTGAAAAGACGTGGTTACCAAAACTATATTGGATTTCTCATTTTGTTGTATACATATTTTTATATTTCTATGCTTACCTTTTATTAAGTAACAATTTATAAATTTTAACTAATAAGTAACTGATCTTTTTTAATTCAACATTTCTTTTAAATTTAATTATTATTTAAAAAATTGAATGCAAATTTGTCCATGTATTTTTCTTAATATATATATATATATATATATATATATATATATATATATATATATATTAAGTTTTCAGTATATGATAAATTTAAAAACTTTTAATTGAACTATTATTAAATTTTTGTGATTTATTAAATTTTTTGAATTTTTAAATTTTTAAATTGAAGCAATGTATTTAGGTTTTCTTATTAATTATATAACATGAAAGTTATTATCTTGCTTAAAAGGTTATTACATAAATTTTTTATAAGAAACCATAGTGACCATAATTTTTCTAAGAGATTCACATTATTTAACGAAATTATTTGAAATTTAATTAAAATGATAAAATTATAACATATAAAATTAAAAACTAAAACAAAAAATATAAAAATTACAAATTACAAATTAAAAAATATAAAATCGAAAAGTTAAGAAAATATATATGTAAAAAATTATAAAATTATAAAATACAAAATTTGTAACATCTCATTTAAAAAGTATAAACACTATAAAGAAACTATCACATAATTAATAAAATAAAACAGCTAAACTCAAGGAGTATATAAAATTTCATATAGTTATCCCAAAATAACTATAGTCTAATATATTATATAAACTCAAGGAGTATATAAAATTTCATATAGTTATCCCAAAATAATTATAGTCTAATATATTATATACAATATTAAAGAAATTAAAATGGATTATTTACAAAAATCTTCTAAAACAAAGACTATACTATCCAATTAAACTATTGGACTATGCATTTGCGCCATTGCCTCCCAAAGTCTGCTTCACATAGACGTCATCACCATCTGCTCACACCAACCTCATTATAAAAAACAACAACCATACACAAACATTAAACAAAGAACACATAAAGGGTAAACTAATGTTAAAAGAAACAAACATACAATATTAGGATTTATCACACATCACATTTCAAACCATAAGTTAAATAAACATCTTAAACATATCATGAATCTAGACCCAACCGTCCAAATATATGTGTTGATGTCAGACTATGACAGACTTTTGGACTTGTAAGGGTGGAACAATTACCCCCCAAGCTACCACACAAGGCTAATATGTCTAACACCTGTGGACAAAGAACAACAAACCATAGACTAGGACTTTCTGCTACTCCTCACCACATAATCCCCTTCTATATCTGAGGTGGAGCGATTATTAGAGTGTTAAGATAACTTTCAAGATTGAGTCCCTATATTAATACATCACTTTACTTGAAACTACCACCAATAATTTCACCCTAGAAATTCCTGTCCAACCACACCTCAATCGCATACTCTCATCATGTATAAAGCATCATAGAGTTCAATAATTACCATTAAAAAAACTTCAATCCATAATATAGTTCATAATTACAAGAAATCAAAAGAAATAAAACTTTCACATCAATTTCTAAACAAGTCGCTCAGCGCATGCCTCGCCTAACAAAACTGCAAGTTTTTACAAGAGTGTCGTTTAGGTAAGAGAAGAGATAATTGCACAAGAGATTTTATATTAGTTCGCTCCAACTGAGCTACGTTCAGTCTCCTCCGTAGAGGGTTCTACTATAATCTTCACCCGATTACAAATGAGTATTAACACCACTTTTAGTACTCAATAATCTCGCCAAGATTTTCTTTGAGTATTTGCACCACTCCTAATACTCAACACCCTTAACTGAGATTTTCATTGAGTATTCGTACCACTCCTGATACTTAATTAACAACCTTGCTAAGATTCCTCAACTCAAATAGAGTTTAGTTGTAAGTATTTTAATTCTCTTTAGAATTGCAATCAATGATTACTTATAAGTAGTTCATACTATATCTCTCATATAGAGGATTTGATTATAATACAAAACAGTCTAAACACTTGCAAGTGTTTGTCTCTTTTCTCTTTCAATCGTAAGCAATATGACAATGAATCTAGAGAGTATTTCTTTCTCTTTTTCTCTTCTCTTGTCTTTAATTTTCTTCAGCTCATATGTATTCTTTTTCTTGAGCTCTTTCTCTTCTTCTTTTCAGGATGAATATGTCGTTGTAAGTGTTTCTTTTCTTATGCTTTTTTGCTATCCTCTTAATTTTCTTATTGAGAGATCTTTTATTTAAAGGCTTCATAGATATATGTTTGTTAGACTGAGTTTGCAGTTTATAGTCTTTATACTTATGCTTTCTCTTTCTTCTTTTCACAGTAATCGTTGCGTAAGTCAACTTTGTCAGAGTAGACATGCTTTTTCAGTCCTTTGCTTGAAGTAGGTTATACAATCTTTTTAGACTTTGCTTCAAGTGAGGAATATTTTGTGAATATCTTCTTTGTCCCTAACGTTCATTTTTTTTTATATTTGATCTGTACCACTATGGATGCGTATAGTATAGCTTATCTGCAAAATTAGAGTAAATTATGCATGCAACAGAAATTTCTTTTCTTATCACTATTGTTGATTTTGAACATTAAACATTTAATGTCATTTAATGCTTGCTCAGAACAAAAAAGTGTTTTTTGATTTTCTACCGTTGGGTTGCATTTTTCGATTAAACGCTTTTCTCTAAGGATACCAAGCATAAATATATACTTCATCATAAGATGAGGTATTTGTTAAGCTCATGGCATCGTTTAGTCAAGTAAACTCTTATTTAGCTTTTGTTCTTTTTAGATAGCACTTAGCTTGCTTAAGTTTTCTTACACATTTTAATAATTAAGTCTTTTAATATGTTTTGTCAGAGACATTATCTCGACCTATTTTGTTTTTTAGAGAGATTGAATACTTATTTAAGTTATCATAAGCATTGAGCATTTAACTCAATCTCTTTTGGATGCTTTTAGGTAAAACATCGTTTAGCCATGCGTCTGGGTGTTTTAGCCTAGATGTTTTTCTATTTCCTAAGACCTAAGTGTTTATCTAAGTTTTCTATGTTTGGGGGCTCTAAGTCTTGTGTTTTCACCCTAGGTTGTTTCTAAACATGAGAGTTTTTGGGTACATAGATGATTTTCCCTTTAACAACTTTCGTCTTAAACCTTCTAGTTTAGATTTTCACTTGTTAAAACCCCTAAAATGAACTTAAAACCGTACAAAACTCAACCTACCAATTACTAACTAGTTCTACATCTAATTTTTACTAACTCATAGCTTAGACAAGTTTCAATTATCCATAAAACGACCCCAAAAACAAAGAATTAAGGAAAAAGAAGGAATAAAAACTTACTTATTCCATATAAGAAATCAGTCGTGGAGAACTCATTGTTGTGATCTTCTAAACAACTCCTTATCATCAAATAGATATTTCAGGAGTCATAAATCTTAGAAAGAAAAAAGATGAAATTTAGATAATGAGTTCTAAAAAAATAACGAGTCTTAGATGATAAAACATATTTAAGAAATTCTATTTATGTTATTAAATTATTTTAACATCAAAATACTTAGTCTCATTATTTTAAAATACTTATTAACTTTAATATTTTATTTTTTAGATTCTTATAAGATTTATAAAAAAAATTAAAAAAATATAAAATTAGAAAATTATAAAAGTATAAAAGTATAAAATTATAAAATATTATATATTTATATTTTTAAAATTTTAAATTTCATAGTTTATAATTTTATTTTTTAAATTTAATATTTTATAATTTTAGAATGTTAACTAACTATAAAAAAGTCGGTTAAATATTGTGAATATTCAAAAGAGATGATTCTCGTCACGATCTGTTAAAAAAAATTATCTTCGACATTTAAATAGGATTACAAAGTAAAATAACTTTCACATCACATGATTAATAAAAACATTTAATTAAAAATTATTAAAAACTCAATTAAAAGGTCTCAAATTTATCATATATTTAAAATTTAATTAAAATATATATATATATATATAAACTGTGAATGATCTGATTAATGATGATACGAAGAAAACTTAGCATTGTTTATAAATTAAATTGAAATAAAAGAAACTATATTATAAATTTTAAAACAACCCATATGGATGAGTAGTTAAAATATATAAATAAAAAAGTATTTTTGAAGACAGAAGTATTTTTTGTGTACAATTTTAAATGTTGTTACACTGCACACAGAAAGAATTTTGTGGACGATAAGAATGCACGATGTCGTATTACAAATCGCTGTAACGTCTTTGTTGCCATTTATGTATAAAAAAACTACGAAATCATATCCATTTGCAGATTCGGCAGCCAGAACACCACATCACTGATCACTCAGTTATGAGTTGTCAACACGGTCACGTGTTAACGTGTCAAATCATATTTTCGTATTTCGAGTGAGGTGTGTCTAAAATAATCCATAAAAGTAAAATAATTTATGTAGACGACTTTTTTCAGTAAATTAATTTTGCGTTTTTTTTAACAAAAAATCTCCTTTATTTACAAATATATAATTTAGTAAATAGAATATGATATTAAAATTACTGACAGAACAGACACATTACATCATTTTTTTTTATTAATCAGACAGAACAGACACACTCATACAGTTTCATTTTGCATATATCACGAGATGTAGAGTAAAAGATTGCATTGACCAAGCAATCTGTTCATGGTTAACAATCTATTATTAAGCTAGACAGATTAGTCCATACAGCATAAGCTATCAGCCAGAAAACAATCCCAAATTGATTCATACGTGTATTCAAAACCCCTTTTTAACCTTTCCCTTTCATAGAAAGGAACTGAGCATATGCATCAAAATTTACAGAATCCAACTTCCAAACCAAATGCAATGTTTATAATACTCAAAGCACCAAATATTAAAGAACTTCCTCCCCCGTTACTTTCCTTCACTCGCCTAAGCGTTACCTATCCGAGCATTCAATGCTCCCTGCGCTCTTCCTTGGCCGCCCCAACCTACATTGTGGCCCTTTTGGTTTCGGAGATATGAGAAAGAAGAACAGGAACGAGGAAGAAGGGAAACAGGGAAACTTTTCGAAGGCTTTTTTCTCTCTGGCGAGGTATCGGCCACTTTATGTTTTTGGGTGAATCATGTTACTCTGCATATTTAAGTTTCCTTCCACTTATTTCCCATTAGAGTCCCACAGCGTATAGTTTCACTAAAAGTTTAGTGTTTATAAAGATGTAGACTGCATGTCTGCTTGTCCCTTCGGGGACATCCGATAAAATTGGAACGATACAGAGAAGATTAGCATGGCCCCTGCGCAAGGATGACACGCACAAATCGAGAAATGGTCCAAATTTTTTTTCTCAATTCAGGTTAGTTATTTTTGTAATATTTAATCAGAAATTACATCACAACTACCTTTAAAGTGGTCAATGTTCAAATATATTCTTCAGGTTTGAATGATTTTACACGGCATTCGTGATAATTCTAGTATTCAGAGACACTGTTCCACACATTGCCCCAACAACCAATTTGAACAAATGGGTTTTTCATCAATGGTATGTTTGAAGAAATGAATGAAAGCAAACAATGGATGTTATTCAACACCACGATCAGAAGCAGAGACAAGACACCACGTTTGCCACGAGATGCAACAAAAAAAATCCACAGAGCCAATCCATCTCCTTCCTCTAAAATCTTTCTTGGCCAAACCTTTCAACATATTTCCTTTCAACTTTTCATTATCAAAATAAATAATCTCATCGAAAGCATCTTCAGAATGCAAGCAAAAAGAAACTAGTTGGACAGGAACTATTCACCGTGCAAACAAGCTAATGCAGTCCCACATCGAAAGACTTTTATAAATAAAGCACATTTATAAAGGCAAACCTGACAACTTTGGCCACGACCTTACTTGAACAGGATCTGTTCTATAGGCTCGTACCTCTGTATCCTTAAGTTCTAAGGAGACAGGAACTGAAGTCTGGTGGATGAACCGTGACCCTGTGATCAGAGCGTGATTGACGGTAGTGGTGGTCTTCTTTGCGGACTAGGCTCATCACCAACTGTAGAGGATCGTTCCCGTTCTTACTAATTGGGATGGTCGCAGGGTTGTCTGACAGACTCCCACTCTAAACTTTTTTTTTTCTACTGAAATATAAACTGAAGTTTAATTAATTGCCAGAAAGTTGCACCTACATGTATATTCTCTTTTCTGATTAGAAACTGTTGTTTTAAATATTAGACAATTTTTTTTTAATTGTTAAGATTTTATAAAAGTTCATTTTATTCTCAGTTACTTGTCTAATGATATAAATTAGTGATTCAACACAAATTATTTGTCTGGGTCACTTGGGTTTGAGGTTAAAAGAATTAAAATTTAACATGGCTAAAATATTATGATTTTTTTTATGACAAAGAAATCATTCCCTTTGCTTGGAATGTGTTTGTTTTAACTTCTATTCTTTCATATTTGTATTTTAAATAAATTAATTAAATTGAAAATAAAGTTTAATGAAATATAATAATTTATTCACTAAATCTATATTTAATTGTTAAACGAAATAAAATATTTAAAGTTTGTTAAATTTGTCATATGTTATAATTTGTATTCCTTAAAATTAACACTTTGCGTTAAAACGCCAAACCACTACATGTAATAACAGTGTGGTATATAAGCCAAATTAGGTTTGTGAAAAGTTATGGTATATAAGTCACTAAATCTACATTGAAGGTTTGTGCTATAAAATTTTACACTTTTAATGTTTGAATTTTGATACCCAACTTCTTTCATTTCACAATGTCATTTTTTTCTCAACCTTTTTATTACTTTTTTTTTTCAATTAATATTATTGGGATTGTGGTATGTTCATTTGTGCAATTGGATTTCATAATTTGATCTTTTCTATTAATAATATATGTTATCTTATATGTTTAGTGTGAGTTTGTGATTTTTCTTTTTAATTTTACTAGAGGTTAAAAGAGGATCCTGCTACGTGAAAAATGCAATAATAGTGACAGTGTCACGTGACGACAAGTGTAAAATATTCCACGTGACGACAAGTGGAATATTACATGCAGGGAAGGAGAAGAAGAATTTAAATGAAAAGAGAATGAGTGGTTGAATTGGAACGCGTTTTATGAAAGTAAAGGAATGAGAATTAGACTTTTCACTCTTCAAGAGGTGGGCTGCAGGGTAGCATACATTTTCTTATTGTTTGCTTTTCTCCATTAGATTGATTGAAATAAGAAGCATTAAAATATAGGAAGAAGGAATTATGGTAGAGACTCACAATGCAAGTTTTTAGAAAAAAAATGTTGTCTACATCATTTTAAAAAACTCTAGACTTTTATAACTTTTTATTTACATTTTAATTTTTTATAATTTAAATATTTTTTGAAAGATTTTAATTTTTAAAACGTAAGGTCTTATTTAAGATCATGTTCATTTTACACAAACATGTTATAATGATAATAAATAGAAAATTTGAATTTAAAACTTGAATCTAGATGTCCTTAGTGTTTATTAATAATAATAATAATTATTATTATTATTGTTATTATTATCATTAATTGTATCATCATTTCTATTATTAATTTAGATTTAATAAAATTTTGTGTCTTTTGATTAATTTCAAAACTTTCAATTGAATTTCAATTAAATTTTTTGAATTTATTATTTTTATTTTTACAACTCTTCAATTAATTTTGTGTAATTAAATTTCTCCATTAAATATATAATGTTTTGTCATCTTACTTAAATATCGAAATTTAATATTTTTCTATAACAGACCAAAAGATCTCTCAAAATAGATTTAATAGAGCAGAAAAAAATTAATAATAACTCAATTAAAAATTTTAAAATTTATCAGAATTACATAAGTGGGTGGGACATGCAGAGTTGATGGGATAATCCGAAAGTCGTCAACAAGTTACTTAATATGAATTTTTAGTTCACTCTTTATGGATTGGATGATCCAGAAACAACATATGGATTGCCAAATTGATAGGAAAAGTCTTTCAAAACGTAAATCCAAAATCATAATAATAACAAAATCCCCCCCAAAAAAGAGAGACGCATAATATGGTATTTTGAAAAAAAAGTTAGGGGATGCATGCTTCAGTTTTTTGACCAAAAACGTAGCAATACTGGAGTGCGAATCAGTTGACATCATCCACAAATTAAACTTGGGATGTGGTACATTGCGTAGGGAAAATATTCCTTAGTCATTATAGGGTAAAAACTGATAAAAATTCTTATCTATTTAAATTATTCAACTACAATATTTTCTTCACATTATACTTCCTATTGCACCGTTTAAAAGATTTTAATTAAATAAATTTATCTCAAAAACTCCTATCGAATTGAAATTGTTTACAGTGCATATAGTCTTTACAAAATCCTATTTAATACTTCATTAACATAAATTTAAATTATGTTTCAAAATCAATAAAAATAAGAAGACCTTAATCATGTACTACCCACAAATAATTTGCTTACATATACAATTATAATTTAAATGTTTGATGAAAACCATCCGATACCATTGGTGGTAAAATAGTTAAACCAGTCTAAATTGATCTATGCTTGACAATTCACAAGGATGAAGATTCCAACTGTGTAAAAGATACAGCATTCATGCATGAATTGTCGCGAGTTCACCAAACTGACAGAAAAGATCTAAATTGTCACTTCATCTCATTATGTTAACTGCTACCATTCATTGATGTTAGAAGATACATCACTAACGTTACAAGACAAATCTGCTATTCTCCACCAGTCAACCCCCATAAAAATTGAAAAGAAAAACAATGCTTCATGCAGTGAAATCCCTGCACAGGCTGGTCTTCTACCAAGGACCAATTAACTTGTCCCCATCGAATCCCTGCATGCAATGATTTATAGTTTCATTATTTTTGAACTTAATAGGACTTCGAAGAAACAAGACAAGACCAGAAAATACTGCTAATGCTCACTTTAATAATTTCTTCAAAAAACACAACCACCACCAAGTAAAGCAAATTCATGAAAATGTTCACAACAAACTTCCTTACAACGATCGATGTTATTACTTATTGCTACCACTACATCCTTGTAATCATATTATCAAAGAAAAATAAAGTATTATAAGACATTACAATGGTGGCAGTATCTTAGAATCCTTTCTTTACAATGTTTTGCATTCCTCTACCCCTTTGCCAGCCCGCACAATAGATTAGTATTATCCCTGCAGTAATCTGGCATTTAGGCCTAACTGACAAACGATGGTAGCTTACCTTGTCACGGTTCTTGCCCTGGACTCCTGTCATTGTTGTTAACACCATCAGAAAGATGAACCCATAAGCTTTGACTCCTGTCAACTCCATTCTCCCAGGTTTGTTGTCTTACACTCCTGTCATTGGTGTCACCACCATCAGAAAACTGGGCCCAGACACTTCGACATTTTCCTTCTCCACTAAATTCCTCCTCACATCCCGCCACAGTCTTTAGCAGTTCCGATTGCAGTAATGGACAATTTTCCTTAAGATATTCAAAACCATCAGATTGCATCACAGCTGCAAGACAGAAATTAATAAGCGATATAGTTATACATCTGACACCTTGGTTTATGATCATTTCATGATGTTTAGGCTGTTATTGAAAATGAAAGTCCTAGAAGACAAACAGAACGCTGTACAGGATGAAATATTTGATTAGAAAAATGTACTGTGCACAACTTGATCTACATATATTACAAACTTGAGAAGTACTAGTAACTACAGACTACAGGGCAAATACAACTGGAGTGTCTAAGTCAATAAACTTTCTTGAACCCATTTTATGAATGATGCATCTTTATTAGATTGACAATACTGCCGATAATTGACAATACTGCCGAGTGGCCATCAATTTAATTCAGAATAAAATGTGTACTTGAGAACAACGAAGAAATCTATAAATAGCCTATTCAACAGAAACTGCCTAAGGCAGAGCATTGAAAAGTAGGAAGTCCAACACATACATGATGGAAACTAAACATCGGTGCCTCTGCAATGGTTTGTTGCTACCAAATGATCAAAACATGTTTGTTGATTCAGCTAAAAAATGTGGGAATAATACAATCACTGAACAATGTAAAGAGACCTTACTGCTCAAGAAAAGGATACTTCTCACAAGAACAAGACAGAAAAATTTCAATCACATTTTTTTTGGAACTAAGGAGAACAAGCCCGAAGAAACTACAAACAAAAGCTACAGGGTATCAACAACCCTATAACATCCTTCAAAAGGAACATAAAAGTTGCCTAAGGAGGTCTAGATTCAATCATAATTCGCCATCAAATATAAATACCAGTAATTAGGCCATAAATTTTGCCAGTAACATAAATAGCATAAGCTGTAGGACAAGTGGAAAAGGTGACGCCGTGTCACTTTGTATTCTTTCCAACTTTACACTATAAATTAAAAGTATTTACATTTTAGGAAGATAATCACAATGGAGCCAATTCTTACTTATGAATGAGACTTAATCAAGATTCAAGAAAAGTGTGCTGCTTAACACATTCATAATACTGAGAATTAAAGTTTATTTCCATACAACCAATTATGCCAGTGGTGAAAAACTTTCATTTCATCAAACCAAGAACAAATGACTTGGTTTAAGATTAACATGTATGATTCAGAGATTTTGCTAAGTAACAAATAGTGCAGACACCAAAACAAGATCACCTTTTACAAGCTAACAAGGGCTGACTATGAATTCAGGTTTAGACATGAGTGGGAGAGCTATGTCAAGCACGAAAACTTACCAACAAGGTTTTCAGCAGAAAACTGTAGACAGACAGACTTCAACTCTGTAGCATGATAGCGATCAGCAAGAGCCAGAATATAGGCTACAGAATCTATAGAAATGTCTTTACAAAGTACAGATTCACACATCAGCTTAAGTCTAGGCAAGCCATACTTTTCCGCAGCAGCTAACAACTTTGCAGCAAATGATTCAGATACTAAAGGCAAGAATGATGAACGTGACACAAAAAGCTCTTCATCATCTATAAGAGTGTCTCTATAAATAAAATGAAGTAAAGCCTGTTCAACAATAGAACACAAGATAAATTAAACAACCAAGTGAATGATATGGCACAGTAAAACTGAATTAATTAGCTTGCATGTTTTATGGAACAAAAAATAATGGTGAAAGGATAGATAAAAAGGGCATTGTAACAAATGTCTTACCTTGAAAACCTTAGGTTCCATGTCAGTAACAACTATATCCCGCTCATCCTCCTCCATCCCATTGAAAAATTCAGTTTCAAATGCAGTTGATCGAGCAGCCAATACAAGTTTATGAGCATGAAACCTTTCTCCACCTACAGAGAAAGTAACATCTGATCCCTCCTCATTCTCTAACAGCATTCCGAAATGTGACCCAATGTCAGACTCAGGAACCTGTATTGTGTTTAATTTAGAACAATCAATGGATGAGACCACCACACCGACAGTGCAGTTTATCTTCAAGCAGTCGTCCTTCAGGAACGTTGAAGCCTCAAGTTGAGCCCGTTTAAAAAATCTCTTATAACCCCTAATAGACACAATCAGTGCACCATTGATCACTCCATAACGCACATCACAAAAATGGATAAAACAGCAAGTAACTCAGCATGGCATCCCAAGCATATTACAAAAACCACAAGGATCTTATTAGCATGTTAGAATATCCTAACCATAAACTAATAGCATTGAGATCATTATTTAAGAGTAAAATATGGTTTTGGTCCACGAAAATATCCCAAAGCTTGGCCTTAGTCCTTATAAAATTGATAAGTTTTTAAACTTTGTTTTAGTTTCTGCAGAGGGACTAAAACTATCATTCACTAGAGGCTTAAATTTGTACAGGAACTAAAATCAAGTTTTGAAAGGCCAAACGGTAACAAGTTTTACCATTTACTTTTTAAAGGGAGAAGTCATCAAGGAAGAACATATATCTAGATTCATCCAACTCGGAAAGCCCTCAATATTCATGGCAGCATGTTGGAATCTCCCAGTGGAATGCTGTCTTTGGTCGTATAGTCCGTGGTAGTATGGGGTCATCGGGTTTATAACTTGGCTGGCTACATTGGACATTATGATATTACATTCGCAGAGCTCACGGGAAGTAACAAAGGTCTTCTAGCTGTTTGGGAGTTGGGGTACAGAAGTTTCTTGCCTTTTCCAACTCCGCTTATGCCACATCATTCAAAAAACATCCCAGCCATTTGCACCAGTACGCAGGCATAATTAAAACTATCCAAGACCTTTGAAATTGGGATTTGATCCTCTAAAACGAGGAGAATGATGCAATGATAACCATTAATCAGAAAATCAACTATTGAAATTATAATTAATTTCAGATTTTGTTACTATATCTTTGATTTAATCACTATTTTTAACCATTGATACTCTAATCACCTATTGCAGGAGTATTTCACTTCAGAAGAGCCAAATCAATCGATTTGAGACAGGGCTGGCAGCTATTCACACTCATTGGGAAGGGAATTCTCGCACTAATTTCTGGTGTTTTTTATTTTATTTATTTCCTCACGCACCAAAACTACACCCAGCTCTCATTCAGAGACAAACAAAGCTATAATTAAGAACAAAGCAACCATAGAGAGTAACAATTCACACAACTACACACAAGAATGTATCACATAACTCCCAATTTCACGATCCCTACCAAACATTACAGTTCAGTTTAACCTAAAGCTCAAATCCACAACCAAACAGAGCGAGGGAACGGCGACACTAACCACATGCTGCCTCGATATTTGAGAGTGTAGGGCCCACTCTCGAGCGAGCGATCGAAGTGGCTGTGCACCTTGTGCTTGCCGTTGCCGCTCTGGTCTAGCAAGGTGAGTTCGAAGAGCGCGCGAACGTCGGTGCCTTCGGAAGCGAGCGCAATGAAAACGGAGACATAGGCAGAGTTGTCTTCAGGATTCTTGCCGTCGGGATAGAAGTAAATCGCCCACTGGTATCCTCCGACGGTGAAAGTCTCGCTCGCGATGTGTTTTCCGACGCCGATTCCCTTGGCAAGAGAGTAACCCTTGATCACGAACTTGTGTGAACCGTTCACCGTCTCCGTCACCGAACGCGAACTCGTCCGCGACGCCAGGACGCTCCTACTCGCCGCCGCCGGGTTGTACATCTCACGCGCAATTGCAATGATCGATCAATTCGATACGCGTGACACGACCATGTACGGTTTTCTCGGGAAATAGGGGGTTTTGCCGGAAAGTGAAGGAAAATGGATCTGTGTTGATGTTGTTGATGGTGGTTCGAATCTATCCACTTCTCGCTTTTGTTTAGCTTCCTTAGTTAAGAAAATAAGAAAATATTGAACAATGATTTGAAGATTTTTTTTTCCTTTTCTTTTCCTTTTATTACTTTGATCTGATCTGGATTCTTGAAGGTTCCGTGCGCATGAGACAATTGGGTTTTCCTTCTCTAAATTATCACCCACTTCCACGTCATAGTGCTGCTCAAGCACAACATAACCAAATTAAACTTTTTTTTTTACTTTTCTCAATATTTTTTTTTCTTCTTCTTGTGATGGTTAATTATTATGTTAAATACTAATTTTTATCGTTAGTCAATATATTTTTATAATAAATTATATATAATGGGGTATTTTATTTGAATGTACTGTATTCCATATTCTTTTACATCTTAAAATTGAAATAAATAAATAAAATAAAATAAATCTAAATTACCACTAAAAATAACCTCATACCTTATTAACTACTAGGTTATAATATAATTGTGTTTTTTATATTCATGCAAATTTGCGATCTTATAATAATACATACAAGGAAGTTTTTCTATAGATTTTTCTTATAGACATTTCATCTTTCTATTCTATCTTTAATTATATTTTAAAATTGTTAAAAAATAAAAAGTTAAATATAATTATCTATTTACTAAAATTAATTGCATAAATACTTCAACTGCTCTACTATTAAATTATTTTAATTCTTTTATGTAAATTTGTAATTTATAACAATATATGAGATTCCTGTCATGGACACTCTCCATATTATTATTTTATCTTTAATTATATTTAAAATGATAAAATAATACAATATAAAAAAAATATAAATCACCTATCTATTAAGTATAAGTGTACACACTTCAATTACTCTATAATACATGTATGCTTATTCTCTCTTTCTCACACAAAATGTGTAATTTATGTTGTTCTTTCAGTATTATTTTTATTTAAAATATATATATATATATATATATATATATATATATATATATATTAATATTAATACAAATATTATATTTTATTGAATCAATAGTTAATTATTTTTTAACGGATTTAAATAAAATATTATAAAAAAATATACAAATGTGGTAAAAGATATGATTTTGAATATTTTCTTAGAACATGTTTAACGACACCTAGTTAAGTGTTGACTGTACTAAACGTTGACCATTTTATTATTCGTTTTCGTTTTCTCGTTTTCATGTTTATAAAGTATTTAAATTTATGTTAGAAGACGTTTAACTTTCATTATATAGGAATATTTAAGTAAGATAATTGAAGTCACGATAAGTATAACTCATGTAGTATTTTACGTAATAAATCTTCTTTAAAATAAAATGTTTAGATTTTATATTTCTTTAGACTTAAATATTGTTCGTTATTTTAACTCCAGCAATATTACTTTTCTATTATTCTTTTTAATATATAAAAACATAGTTATGGGTTGATTAGTGAGCCAACTCAACCCGATTTATTAAAAATTTGATTATGATCCGGCCTACGATAAGTTGGTAGATTAAATTGGTTGATTCATTGACTTTTTTAATTATAATTTTAAAAAAAATTATAAAAAATTACAAATTTTATAATTTAAATATAAATAAATTTCACTCTAAAATGATATTAAACTCTAAATACAATTCAAAATGAAAATTAATTAATATTAAAATTAAAATTGTGACATTTAAATAAAAAGCAACAGAAATATTCTGCATTCACTTAAAAAATTCTCTTAAAAAATTGTTCCTTAATAAAATAAATATTTATACAAAATAAAACAACAATTAGAAACACAACAACAATAAACTATTGAAGGCTTTTATCCACTTTTGATAATCTAAGATGGTCTATACTTTATCAACTCTTGCTATAAATACCTTTGGACAACATTATTCTAAATAAAAAACAACAAAATTGAAAAGAATTTAAAAAATTATAATAGAAACACAAAAGGAATCAAGAATTCAGCACAACATTTGATTCTTGAAAGTTTTGAAAACACTTTAATAAATGTGTAAAATAAATATGTTAATCTTAGTGTAATTCACTCTAATTGCAAAGTTATTTCAATGACATTTAAGTATCTATTTATAAAGTTTATTAAACATTATTAAATTAAGTTGTTAATTAATTATTTTAATTGAACTTTGAAAAATAAGTAGAATGTCTTTGTGACTAATTAATTATATACCTGCTAATTGATTAGACATATTCCTTGTTAATTACAAAAATACATTTAATTAATTATAAAATATTCTAATTAATTACAATATAAAGAACTTTAAAAAGATTTAAAATATTCTCTGATTTAATCGTTTATGAAAATGAATAATTAATTGTTTTGTCCTACCCTTCTTATGAACAGTGTAATCGATTAAAAATGATAAAAAATTCGAGTATACTAAGTTTTAACTTTATAGAAACGATTTCAACCACTAGGAACGCCTCTAAGAACTAGGAACGATGTAGACCTACCAAATGTCGACAACTCTTGCATCAAAACACGAACAATCCAAAATGTGTGTAAATCGTGCACCATGCACTCACCGAAGAGCCTCCATCGTACAATCGTGACGCAAACAAAAGCCACCACGAACTCGTGGGACTTGGAAATCGTGTCACCAACACGAATGTAGATCCACGCACTTCACCACTGTTTAAACAACACATACATGCATCTCCATCACCCGAACCAATTCGTACACCACATAACTGTACTAGAGAAAACATAGTGACTTGGCAAATCAGATTTCGTGTGAGTTTGGAATAAAAACTAACTATAGTCACCATGCACAAAAAAAAAAACTAAACAAAGAAGAAGAAAGGAAAAAGAAAATGAACCAAATCGTAGTATTTACCAACAAATTTTACCGATGGATTTTTTCATTAGTAATTATTATCAAACATTATTAATGATTTTTTTTATAATTATCAACGAAACAAAAATTTGTCAATAAATTTTAGGGTTAAATATGCTTTTAGTCCTTGAACTATCATAATATTTTGGGTTTCGTCCCTCTTCGAAATGTTTGTTCATTTTCGTCCTCTTAGTTAGGAAACTCGTATTTTTAGTCCTTAAAAGGGAACGACGTTAGATTTTCAGTGAGGTGGCTGTGGGATGCCAGTTTCCCTGATAAGTGTGTGCCACATTTCTAATTAGGGTTTCGAGGGTCCACGTGGCAGCCCCTTCCCCACTCAAAAAATTAAGGTTTATGATTTTGGGGGAATGCTGCTACTACTTATGGCGGGAGAACAAGGTTTGTCCCTCTCCTTCACGGCGGCTTCACTTAGTTTAGGGAGGGATTCATGATCTGATTTTTGTTTTTTCTTCTTTGGTTTCCTTGCAGGATTGTGTTGGCTCTGTGCGTGAAGGGAAAGCTTTTGTGCTGCGAATGAGATGGAGGTTGCGCGAGAAGATGGATTCGCAATTAAGGAACTTGAATTGGGATTCTTGGTTTCTCTATTTAGGTTTCTGCGTTGAACTCGCTGCTATTGATGGCAACCTGAGGTTGCGCGTGAGAAATGGCGTTGTTCGCGATCTGAGTAATTCTTCTGCAGGTTTCTGGAGATGGTGGCTATGGCGCATTTGCAGCGGCTTTACAACGACCATGATAGTTGCGTGTGATGGTAGTTGGCGGTTCGTTAAGACTTTAAGGCATTGACTGTGTGGGTGGTGGCGACACAGTTACAGTGCGATAAAAAGCAGTTTCGCTTTTCAAATACCGGCGTGGTGGCCAGTCGCGGCGGCTTGCACGAGGTGGTTGCCAGAATTTGAGATTCCAGTGTAGGGAAGTTTTGGGTTAGTCAAGGCTTAGTCTGATAACAAGAAAAAGAAAGATGGTGAAGGTGCCCAAAGACTTTAAGACGGTAGTGAAAGCCGATGTAATGGAGACTTTAAGATGATGTCGGAGACAGTGGACGTTGCTCCGTTGAAGAGTAGTAAAAGAGAAAAAAAGAGGAAAAAAAAAGAAACGTGGCACACACTTATCATGGAAGCTACATCCCACACGTGGCTCACTGTTAGCCACCTCATAGAAAATCTAATGTCATTACTTTTTAACGACTAAAAATACGAATTTCCTAACCAAGAAGACAAAAATGAACAAACCTTTAGAAAAGGGACGAAACCCAAAATAAGCATGATAGTTTAGGGACTAAAAACATATTTAATCTTACATTATATCGATGTTCACAAATTTTTTACCATAAATAAATCATCAATATTTTTAATTTATCGATAAATTTTAAGCATTAGGATAATATTAACTTTTTTTTATACTGAATATACAATAATATTATCATTTAAATCATTAATACTTTTTAATTATTAATTTTAATAAAATAATTTAATATTGGTGGGGCGACATGCTTTTTACATATCAAATGTGGGGGTGAATAAAATCATTTATCATTTTATATTAAATATAATATTATTTTATTAATAATAAAACTTCACATATCTTAACATGAAAGGCACAAAATAAAATAACCGTTATATAATTCAAATAAAGAAAAATATTTAAAAGGGAAACACCCGGTTGAAAGTTATAAAAAATTATGAGTACCCAATGTAAAATAAATTAATAAAAAAACAATTGAAAACAATAAATTTTTTAAAAACTTAAAAAATAAATAAGCCAGAGGAAATAATAATTTTAAAAAATTAAAAACATTAAATGTATTATTTATTACATTAAAATACATTTATCATGTATATTATTTTTATAATTTAAACAGTAAATAATAATTAATAGTATTAAATATATAATGTAATACTTATCTATACTATTATATAAAAAACAATTATTTTTTGGACGTTTATTTTTCAGTTCTTTCCTTGAATATATATTTTTAAATTAAAATAATTATTTTACAAATTTTATAACTTTCTTTAAATTTAATTATTTTTTTAAACTTAAATGATTTTGAAAATCAAAACAACTATTATAATAATAAAATTACTTCCAAATAAATAAAAGTTATTTATAAAAAGACCTAAAAATATAATTTGTATTTATTTTATAATTATAATTTTATATTTTTAATATAAAAAATAAAATATTTCCTAGTTATCTTATGTTTTTACTAGTTTAAGATAATATTTAAGTTTGTAACTAAACAATAATTTTTTGATAATAAATTATGGATCACTTGATATATTTGAAATAGATCAACTACTACTAACTACATCAAATAAGCATTTTAAAAAGTTGTCAAAAGAAAAAGTTATTAAAAAAACTTTTTCCAAACCAAAAACTCAGCTGAAAATCCATACTGAGAAAAGGAAAAGTTTCTAGAACCGAAACCAATTAATGTAAAATTAATATTTTTTTCTTACAGCTCAGTACATCTGTTCTGTTCTTGAAGTCATTAATCATTTGCTTAGCTGTTCCTCCTCCTGCTGCTATATATTTGAGTAATGAACCTGACTCAACCTACAACATTTGCAACACCCATTTTTCTTCTTCTTTCAAAGAGAATGACGTTGTACAACCCAATGACAGAGAGCAGCAAGGGTCTGCCATCTCTGACGGATTCGTTGTCTGTAACGGAGACAGTGAATGGAACACACAATTTTGAGTTGAAGGGTTACTCTCTAGCGAAGGGAATGGGCGTTGGAAAATTCATTGCAAGCGAGACATTCACAGTGGGAGGGCACCAGTGGGCCATATACTTCTACCCAGATGGCAAGCTCCCCAGTGATAATGGTGTTTATGTTTCCCTCTTTGTGGCCCTCGTTTCCGAGAGCACCGATGTTCGTGCGCTGTTCGAACTCAAGTTGCACGACCAAAGCGGCAAAGGGAATCATTTGGTTTATAGCCACTTCGGTCGGAGCCTCGAGAATGGCCCTTACACTATCAAAAACCGTGGCTGCATTTGGTTAGATATCTTTTTTCTTCTCTCTCAGAACCTTGTGATTTTTGGGATGTATATAATTAGGGAATCAATATTAACTATTACTGTTGTTTTATGAAGTAATGATGAATGTGATGCTGTGGTTTTGCTGTTTGTGTTAGGGGATATAAGCGGTTTTTCAAACGAAAAGACCTTGAGACATCAACTTTCATCAAGGAAGACAGCTTGAAGATCAGTTGCACTGTCGGTGTTCTGGTGATGTCTGATTCTTCTATGTTGAACGCAATTCATATACCTGAATCTGATATAGGAACAGATCTGGGGATGCTGTTAGATCATGAGGACTTATGTGATGTCACTTTCTCCATTAACGGGGAAAGGTTTCGTGCACACAAGCTTATTTTGGGTGCTCGATCAACAGTGTTTGAAACCTGGTTTTCCAATGGGTTAGGGAAGGATAATACGGAGATAGTTCTCAATGACATGGAGCCTAAAGTTTTCAAGGTATAGCATGTGCTACTTAATTCAGTTTTAATGTCATTATCTAATGATTTTCTTGCTTCTCCTAGGCTTTGCTTCACTTTATATACAAAGACACTCTGATGGAAGATCAAGAGCTGTTTTCGTGGCAATCATCATCGTATTCTTCGATACCAGAATCGTTTCCTGCAAAGTTATTAGCTGCATCGAACAAGTTTGCCTTGCCAAGATTGAAGCTCATGTGTGAATCAGTATTTTGTAGAGGCATATCTATATATTCTGTTCCGTATATTCTGGTTCTTGCGGATCGTTATGGTGCTACTGAGTTGAAGCCCATCTGTCAAAACTTTTGTGCAGAAAACTATGATGGTGAGATTTGCCACTTAACTCTCCTACTTAAGTCTCAAGTTCAGAATGTTTTTACCCTGTAACACATTTCCGTTGTTGTGATTTCTGCATTATTTGTTAATGTTTGAAAGTTGATTCTCATGTTGTTTCATTATTGTCCGTTGCAGCTGTCGTGAAATCTGGTGGTTTGGAGTATATTAGGCAAAAATGTCCGTTTTTGCGAGCAGAACTGCAAACTATTGCTGCTGGTTTGGACAAATTCATTGTGCACTATGCTAGGAAACAACCAAATTCAGAAAGAGATGAAGGTTCAAGCAACATTTCTGATGCTGTTAACGAGAACAATGATCCATTAGGGATTAGTTTTAAGATTTGGAATGGTAAAGGAAATTAGTTGATTTCAAGACGAAGATGTACTCTTGATAAAAACAAAGAGACATGTATGACATATCAGAAGACTTTTTAAATAAAATTTCACAATATTTCCTTTTCTTTGAATCTATAATAGAATTAATATATAATATATTATGAACTCAACATTTAAACTTTGTTTTCTAGGAGCATATTTTTAAACTAATCTATCTATTTGTAATCAAAATTTTGAATATTGTTCCTCCTTTTGTATTGTATTTCATAAATTAATTTCTCAAAGTTAAATCACCATTTTATATTATTGGTTTCACTCAGATTCTTGCTTCAAACAGATAATAAAGAAGCAATTGATGGACACAATTTAAGGAATTGAAAACCAAATTTATTGATGTGGAGAAAATGCATGAAATTTTACATTCACAGTTTTAAAATTTTCTTTTGAATAACATCACCCAGATTCATTTTATTAAGTATATAGTGTGTGATCTTCAATGACATATTGTATTTAATTATCATTAATAATTCAAATAAATAGATATTTCCGTCAGAATAGCAAGATTGTGCAAGAGATTAATTAAAGATCTGGGTAGAAATAATGCACAATCACTAAAACGGTAGAAAAGTAACATTGAAGATTAGCAAGGATCATAATGATATATAATTTTAGATCGTTTTGGTATACTGAATTATTCTAATAAATTATGTTTTGATGATAATAAATAGAATTAAACTTTAAACCACCAAACTTTGAATTTCTTAAATAAAAACATACTAATACCAGCTACCCATAGTCAGTAATATACAATACTTAAGTAAATGTTCTACATGAACATGAGATCATCATCCAACTATATATAAAGAAAAGTTAATAAAGTCCATACGCAAGGTTATTTAGTAGGATTTTAATTTAATTTTCGTAGGTTAATTTATTTTGGTTGTATATTGAACGTGCCACATCACTCATTGCATCCATGATGCTGTTTTGTAAAAATATTATAATATGGAACAAAATTATTTTAAGTGAATTTACATGCACTTATTTAAAATATATCTTAATATGAAAACAAATTAAACAAAAATATAGTTTGTAGATATACATCTCTATGACACTATATATTCCTTTTTATATTAGAGAACGGGTGGTGATTTGCAAGTGTATACACCTAAAGATACATTAATATCTTGGAGGCTCTATTGGATATTTGTGCTAAAAAGGCAAGGAGAGACCACTAAACATTAACTAAACAATGTAAGACTCTCACAAAAGACTTTCAAAGCTTATATTGATTTCTATTTTAAAAAGGTGTGATTTTACATTATAGGAATTAGGAATCAACAGACTATATTAAACTATACTCAACTGTTAAAAAATATAATGAATTACAAAATAATTTGTTTGAACTTTTTTTAATTCTATTTCAAAAAGGTGTGATTTTACATGACAAGAATTAGAGTGGACAAAATGATACTAGAGAAGGGATATACGATAGTAATTGTTTTCAATAATAAGGTTTGGTTCTATAACTAAAGCATATTAAGACAAGATAAAAAAAGAAAGAAAATTTTTTTATTTTAGTTATAGAAGCAAAAATATTAATATTTTTGGTTCAGTTAAAAAGAATCGCCAAACCACAAATAAAAAATAACACGTTTTTGATTATTTCACCTCAGTTATGAACATAATCGCCATATATCCTTTCTAATTTAGAAAAATTATTTAATTTGAAAGTTCTTTAAGTTGATACCCAGCTGCTAAGTATGATCTCAATCCAATGGCCTCTTTTATGCTTGCATGATCTCAACTCTCAAAACTTTAAGCTGGGTCATGCACAGGTAGTCAGGAAAGGTCTCAGTTTCAAGGCCATTACCATATGATATAAAGCGAAATCAGAATTCAAATTTATGATATTAAAGACAACTTTTCGTAAACATTTCCAAAAATGATATAATTATGCATTGTCTTATAATGATAACCAATAATTGACAACGAGCCCTGAATCACAAATAGTTTATAGGTATACGAAGAAGTCTAAAATAAATTTGATAAAATTTCAGCAACATTTCACATTGGTCTCCAAAATATACGAAGTGTTCACTCGTTACCACAATCAAGTATGTATCCGAAAAACAACACAAAACGATCTCAACCAAAATTTTATTAAATTTATACATAAACTTTAACATACACATTATAACGCATTATGAAAAATAATTTTTTCTGACTATCCGATCGGACAATTCGAAATTTAATAAAAATGATTAAAAGTTTAATCATTTATACAAAAGAACAGTGAAGAAAAAAAAATACACTAGGTTTGATTTAAAATGCATTTTTACGTTGAAGGTTGCTGCACTGATGTCCATTAACATCTAACGTGTATAACGCTGACATCCATTGAATATGTATATAGGATAGCATAGTGAGAAAAAATGGTAAAGAAAAAATACTTTCACACTATTTTTTTTTAATTCTTTTAAACACCTATGATATAGAATATCGGTGAGATCAATGACAATTAGACTTTTTACATCGGATATCACTGAGTTCAACATTAATTTTATCTAAAACATTATCTAATTATCATTCGTCATTTTTAACGTTAAATTTTTTGTTTACTTAAAGATAATAATAAGATGAATGACCTTAAAATATTTGTTGTGATAGTAGTTATATATATTAAGTTTGTGGATTCTTATTACCTCAACCTAAAGTAATTACCATAATTGATCAATTTTAAGGATATTACTAGTACACTTTACACTTTAATTCCTTTGACTGTTGTAATGGGATGACATGATCTCAGCCTTGGTTGCTACATATGTCATAATGATGTAGCCAAGATACTTCCCCATCTCACAATGATTCTAAGATCATAGATCTGGCTGAGATGACCTCAAACTTATCAAGTATATATAGGTCATGTAACATGTAACATGAACAAATTAACAAAGTATTTTGTTATAATTATTTTGTATAAATAAATAAAAAGTGGATTATTGTTGACAAAGAAATTTTGAGTGAGTATTTACTATTTTGAGACCATTTTTTTTGCTGTAATAATTCCTTTTTAAGAGAAAAAATAATCTTATTCGTAATGCATTTTCTTTATAAATTATAGTTTATCAATATTTTAATCTAATTATGTCATTTTTTTCCTATTGTTTTTCATTTTCTTGTGTTGGTGTTATATATTATAATATATAGTGAACTTGAGAATAATTTCACACTAACCGGAATTACCTTGTTTTTTTTGTGTGAATGTAAAAAAATATAAGAAAATTGTTGAAAACATATGATATTTTGCCATGAGTCTCTAAACAAAGCGTTCACACCGTTTATATTAAATTGGATTGTATTCCTGCATGCACAACGTGTAAAAGTTTTTGCCAGCCATTATTGTTTTACAAATTTTATAATATTTTTATTTTAATTTCAAAATTTATTCAGACTCTAGTAGATGAATTATTTTAAAAAAAAACTCTGATAATAACTTTTTGCAATATAAATGTCTAAACATATTTCTTAATATTCAATTAAATACAAATTTTCATATAAAAATAATTTAATTATTTTATAAATCTTAAAATTGCCATATATTTTTATATTATTTTATAAATGAAAATTTTCACCATTTATTTATTTAATGTAAACACTATTTTTTTTTCACTTTTTTTTTCAATTCAAACATGGAAAGACATATAAGAGAACTAACCAGATAAACGCGTAAAACATTGTAACGTTTGTAACGTTCTAGTGCATTGAAATTACAATTAATTTATCTACTTGCGTTATAGTCAATTACACGTTATAATCAGTATTATATACATTTTATGTTATCTCTACAAATTATTTAATTTAATCTAGATTATTAATATTATAATAATAATAATTATAACTCTCATTTTGAAAAAACAAAACTCAATATACTAGACTTTAATATCACAATTCTTACATCAGTTTTTTTTTTATATATAGATAAAAAAGAACTAAAATTTTAAATACAGTAAATAAATAAAGAATAAATAAATTTTCCTGTCACATTGTATAATTTGGTCTTGAATATGATAAAATACTAATTTTATTATGATTGTGGAGCTTACACTCAGCTTTGAAATAAAAAAGAACCAAAATTAAGGTAAAAAATATAATGAGTTCAAAAACAAATTTATTGATTTGGGTAAAAGAAATTAAATTTGCATTTATTTTCTAAATTTTTAATTTGAATAGTTGGCTTTCACTCTTATTATCCTCGTATAATTACATGCTTAATGCATTTATTAATAAGTAAAAAAAATTATGCAATTTTTCTACTATTAAATATAAAATGTTAATAAACTTATTTATTATTATTAATTAAACGTCAACAGTTTTTTAAGAATTTTCTTAATCTTTTTATTTGCAATGAAAAATAATGCTAACCTAAAATTTATATTTTCAATAAAATTTATTTTTTCAGTCATTGTTTTTCTTTTTAAGGTGTTAACTAGATTTGAACTTTCTTGAACTTGACGTACTCAAGAAAGAGAGCAACCGAAAATACATTTTTCCAATGAATCAGTGAATGATATTTTTAAAATGTTGTTATAATTAGAAAACAAATAGTAAAATGTTAAATATAAATAAGTTGTAAAATATTAATGCATGTAAACTGGGACAACGTGAATAAATATAATAGGACAAAAACAGCTATCATATAATTTAAAAAAAAAGAAAAGAAAAAAGAAACGTTAAATTAATTAATTTTTTACATGAAAAATATTAATTTCTTTTATTTATTAATTATTTTTCTGAAAACGTTACTAGTTATTGATAGACTATCCGTTTCTTATAGGTGTTCTGGTGCAGAGTTCAAGAATTGTAATAATAAATTATTTTTTTGATTTTAGTAAAATATTTATTAAGTTTCCGATGTTTTGTGTTTGGTTTCTCCATCACAATAAATATATATACATTAACTAATTAAATATTAAATGAATGATAAAGTATAATGACAACAAGTAATTAATGTTTTCTTGAATTTGGAAGATGATAATTAAATAAAAAATAGAAATGGAACTGAAAGAGTATTTATGCGAAGCTTGTAAAGGAAGTTGAGCGAAAATCCAGAATTATAATCTCCATTATAGCAGAAACACAGATCCAGCTACCTAAAGCTAGAAAATGACTCCTAAGAAGAAAAACTCCACAAGTTCAGAATCAGTTACAGTAATGGTAAAGGGTTCACATGAGTTCAAGGTGAAAGGTTATTCACTGGTGAAGGGAATCGGAGTGGGAAAATTTATTGCAAGTGAGACGTTCAATGTTGGAGGGTATGAGTGGGCTATATACTTCTACCCTGACGGTGTAGACACCCGAGAACACGCCACAGTTTATGTCTCGGTTTTCGTTGTGCTCGTTTCCAATGCTAATGATGTTCGAGCGATGTTTGAATTCGCCATGCATGACCAAAGAGGGCAAGGGGAACACTTTGTCCTTGGTCACTTTAATGACACTCTAGGGACTGAGCCTCACACTTTATCCAAGGGGGAAATGTGGTTTGTTTCATCTATTGTTGTTTTAACAGTTCTCATTTATCTGTTTTTTCTGCATTATTATGATGTTGTATTATGATGTTGTGTTTGTTGTGTGTTTTAGGGGGATCAAACGTTTTTACAAACGCTTTCACCTTGAACACTCAATGTATCTCATAGATGACTGTCTACAAGTAAATTGCACTGTTGGGGTTTTGCCTACCACCCGAGATAATTCCATGACTATAGAAGTTCCCGAATCTACCATTTCAACAAGTTTTGGGATGCTGTTTGAAGATGAGCAATCATCTGATGTTACGTTTTGTGTCGGAGGAAACAAGTTTTATGCGCATAAGATTGTATTGGCGGCTCGGTCAAGTGTGTTTAAATCTCAGTTTTTCTGTGGAACTGACAAGGTTGATAGAGAGATACTTGTCAATGAGATGGAGCCTAAGGTTTTCAAGGTACCATGTTATTCATTTTGTATTTTCCATGATGCAGTAGAGTGATGTTTTATTCAGTGTTGCATATCATATCATATCATTGGTTTGGTTATCTAATTTTACTCTTGTGTCAAGGCATTACTGCACTTTATTTATAAAGATACTCTTATAGAAGATGAAGAACTCCATTTGTCAATGTCTTCATCCATGGCTTCTATCTCAGAATGGTATGTATCGAAGTTGCTGGCTGCTGCACACAAGTACGATTTACCAAGGCTAAAGTTGATGTGTGAATCTGTACTTTGCAAACATATATCTATAGATTCTGTTGCTCAGATTCTGGTTATTTCTGATTGTTATGATGCCACTGAATTGAAGTTCATATGTCTGCAATTTTCAGCAGAAAACCTTAATGGTGAGTGTTCTTGCTTAGTTGGTTGTTGTTTGACAAAATCATTTGATTGTGATGTGATTTCTCTCATTGTAGCTGTGCTGAAATCTGATGGTTTCAAGCATCTTAAGGAAAAGTGTCCACTTCTTCCATTTGAACTGCTAGAGACTGTGGCAGCAGGAATTGGGTGTGTCAGTGTTGACAGTGATGCAACCACACCTGAGCCAAATGAAATAGAAGCTGAGAGCACAAGTTATTATCCTTCCAGCGATGAGGAAAACCATCTGGGTTGGTAGTACAAACAAAACTAGAAGACAGTAATGTTTGTCATTCTGCAATGTTGTAATGTTCAATTTGTTTACTTTTATAATTTTAATGTCATTATGTCTTATTTTATGTCTTCTTATCTTCTTGTATTTAAATTGGAAAAAGTAAGACCTATATTCTTGTAATTTTCAGTTCAGAAAATATAACTTAAGTATTTGGTTATTCTTTTTAAGAAAATAGTTTACAAAACATTATTTCAGACAATATATATATATACACACACACACTGATTAATGTATTTCCATAACTATTATTTTAAATAAATTGTTAAATAACACTAAATAGCTATAAAGTTCTTAATTTAGATTAGCACTATTTATAAAATCTAGTTAAAGAAAATAATAATAATAAATAATATATAGTATATCCCTTCTAGGGCTTAAATAAAGTTCTACTTTATTATAAAGTCGGTTGTTTAGATCAGAGGCACTTAGTTGGAAATGGAAGGTTAATGATTTTTATTTATACATTTCTATTGGGATTTATGCAATAGAATTTGATAAAGAAGTAAAAGATTTAAGTCTTCTGACTGTTATATATTAATTTCTCACTTCATGAATGGATTTAATAGTTTAAACTTGTATTTTTTTTTCATTCAATTCACGGTCTATCATTATATCCAAAAGTTTTAGTCTTAGTTATTTAAGAGAAACTTTCTTTTTTCCAGATTCTTGTATTTTAATGTTTATATGTAGCTATAAGATCTTCGAAAATTGAAGGTTATATATATTTGGTTATCAGTTGTTCATAAAAGATATTTGTAAATTTGTTGAAAATGAAAGTACAGATTAGTTATGAGTAGTGGTAACAAGAGGACGAGAGACGTGTTTCTTTATCTTATGTATATTTCTAAAAAAAAAATCATTTTTATTCCTATACTTAAATCTAATGGATATGAATTTGTTTTTCTTATTTCTATTATTTTAAAGTATCGATATACACTCGTATTTATATTCATATTTTTTTATTAATTTTTTAGATATATTATTTTTATTTTATATTTATTTTTTATTTTTTATTTTTCGTTAGTTTCTTATTATTTTTTATTTATATTTTAGATTTAATTTATATTTTTTCTATTATAAATAGAGTACTTATGTATATTCAACATAGGAGAAATTAATTCTACACATAATTTTCACTATATTCAACATAGTATCTAGAGCTTAAGGTTTTTCTGAGAATTTTTTTTTTGTTGCTTCTACAACTACACTCGTCGCTACTTGTGGCAACGCTATCTATCGTTGTCGGCTCGCCTATTGCCATTGTCTACCATTGCCACGATCAAAGTTTCAATTTTGACCGATCATCAAACAGTTTTCATTGGAGCTCCTATGCGCTTTCAATGTCTTTTGAAGTTGTAGATTTACTCCATTTTTCGTTGTGTGTGGTGACACATCTCCTCTCCTCTTAGGCAATTATTCATACTGTCAATGCTTTTTCCTCTTTCAGGTTTCTCGTGCGTGATCATACGTTCCATCTCCTCTCAAGTAACTATTCTAAGCGTCAAGGTCGCTCTTTTTCCTTTTTCAGTTGCCTTGATTGGAAGATCTTGGATTTTTTAGGTTTCTCTCTCTTGTTCATCTATGGCTTCTTCCGTTGTTGTCTCTTTTGACTTCCATTTTGTCACAATTGCGTTTGAATCGTCCATATATGTTTTTTCTCCTATGGCAAAGATGACTTTTGTTAGTTTATTTATAGTTGTGGTGGCTCTTCAACAATGATCTCTTTATTCACTGGATGTCAACAATGCATTCCTCAACGACGATTTACAAGAAGAAATTTACGTGGAGCAACCTCCCAGATTTTTTTCTTAGGGGGAGTCTACTAGGTTGATATTTTGTCTTCTATATCGTCTTCGCAAATCATTAACAATTTGGTATCACTAGAGTGTAGAAACAAATATTTTCACTAAGTCTTTATTGATTATATTAGTAATTACATACGATTTGTATGCACAAGCTTGATGGGAAGTGTTAGATATATTATCATTATTTTATCTTTATATTTTATCTTCAACTAGTTTGTTATCATTCTTTATTTGAATTTTGGTTTTAGCCCATATTTCTCCTATTATAAATAGAGTATCTTATATGTATATTCAACACAAGAGAAATTAATTTTATACATAATTTTCACTATATTCAACAATTTTAATATCAATTAATTAATTTTTATAAATTATTAAAAAATTCTTGTAAATGAAAAGTATTTTATCAAATATTCAATATCAAAAGAATGTATTTTCGTTTCTTTAATATCTATCAAATATTTAGAAATAAATTATAATTGTACACATTTCAAATTATAGTACCAAATAAAATTGTATGAAACCAAAATATTTATTAAATTTACAAAGTTAATGAAACAAAGTTCATAAAATTTAAAAGTATTTTTAAAAAATTACAAAAAGATAACAAATAATCAAATTTAAAAATATTTTAAATGTCTCTTTACTCTCATTATTTAAATTCTAATAAAATATTTGTTTTTATATACTAATAAAAATTATAATGCACCACTTGGATGAAATCACACAAAAAACAAAGATTAAACTAATAATCATTAAAATGATTTAATTGCTTAGTATGTCCCCATTTTTATTGGGGTGTGTCAACTTCGTCCTCATTCTTAAAAAAGTGTCCACTCCATTCCCACATTGTATAATATGCATTAATCAAGTTCATTCCGTTAATTTTGTAGAAACAGAATTGTTAGAATACAATAAATGTATAATTGCTTTTAGTTCTTTTAGTTCTTTTGGTTACTCTTCTTTAGTTTTGTTCTCTCCTCTTCTATATAAATACTCCTCTCCCCTTTTGTACTGATACGATACACATACACATAAGTGAAATTTACTTTTCTTTTCTCAAGGTGGTTTCTCTGTCTTCTCTCTCTTTTGCCCTGTGAGTCTACTACTCTATGTGCTACAATATTTATGAATATATAGATGCTCCAATTGCAGATCTTCTCATGATGGTATAAGAGCTCTTCGTTTGAAACGAAAAGCTCTGTTGCGCCACTCTGACCCTTTCTTTCCCTTATTTTCTTTCTTTTTCTTGATCTTCTTTCTGCCTTCTTTGTTCACTCTTTCACATGTTTCTTGCACAATGACCGACGACCATGCCCAATACTCTATCTTTCTCTACCTTTATCCCAGTGAAAGCTCTGTTGTCCCACTTGTTTCCCCTCTCCTTGAATCTACCAAATATCATGCCTGGAGCAAATCTATGTTCATTGCCCTAAGCGCCAAGAACAAAGTTCAGGTTGTTGATGGAACCGTTGTACAGCCGTAAAAGGAAGATAACATTTACGATGCCTGGAAAAGATGCAATAATATGGTGATCTCATGATTGGTTCATTCAATTTCTCCAGACATCTGCCATAACATTCTTTGGATGGATAATACCCAAGCCATTTAGGATTATTTGAAATCAAGATTCTTTCAAGGGGACCTCCTACACGTTTTTCACCAAGCTTCGAGTTATATGGGATGAGCTTGAGAGCTTTCGTCCTGAACCAATTTGCTCTTGTGAGGTTAGATGTTCCTGCAAATTGGTTTCCATTCTCACACAAAAAAAGCAAGAGGATCGGGTCTTACAGTTCCTCCGTGGTTTGAACGAATAATACGATAATATTCAGTCCTATGTTGTGTTAATGGACCCTATGCCTCCTATTTCGAAATTTTTTTCATATGTCATGCAACAAGAAAGGCAGGTCATGAATAATACCTTTCTCATTGGATTAGAAATAAAAAGCGTTGTCACTATAAGTACCTCTCTTTGTTCTTATTGTGGCAAGAATGGCCACACAAATTCAGTTTGCTTCAAGAAACATGGCTTCCCCACTAACAAGAATTCTACTGGAAGAAAGACTTGCTCCTATTGTGGTAAAACTTGTTACACCATCGACGTCTGCTACAAGAAACATGGGTTTCCTCTTGGCCATAAATTTCATAATGGCAAGACCCTTCTGACCAAAAAATGATGACCCTGAGGAGGCCCTTAATCCAGAAGTTCATTTGACACAACAACAATACCAAACCCTCATGGCCCTTATCAAACATCCTAATGATACAGGAGCAATACCAACAAGCAAAATCCGTTCCATGATCTCTAACTCTATTAATTAAGGTACAACTACTTTTAACCTTAATTCACATGAAGACCAAGTTATTATCTCTTGGATCTTGGACTCTAGCGTAACAGATCATGTTGCGTCCTCTCTTACTCACTTGTATTCTCATGGAATGATTACTCCTGTAACCATTAACCTTCTTAATGGCATGAAAACCACAACCACTCAAAGAAATTGTTAAAATCAGTGAACAAATTCTTCTCAAAGATATTATTTTTATTCCATATTTCTGTTATAACATCATTTCTATATCCAAGTTGATTGCACACAATCATTTACGTATTATACTCACTAACTGAACATGTTTCATTTAGGATTTGACAACAAACAACAAGATTGGTTCAGTTGAGATACATGGAGGACTGTACATCTTTCGTGGCCCTATCCAAACCACATAAAGATTTGCTCATTATGCATAAAAGCATCACATATCTAGATCGACATGTAAAAATATTTGGCCCAATCGCCTAGGCCATTTATCTACAGCATATTAGCAATCTTAAGACAGAAGTATAGCTATATAGACTCAAGAACTAATAATTGTAATGCATGTCATACTGCTAAACAGAAAAGGCTACCCTTTCCTCATAGTACCTCTCATACCTTAAATGCTTTTGATCTTATTCACATTGATATTTGGGGACCTTGTTCCAATCCTTCACTGCATTCTTAGAGATATTTTCTAACCATAGTGGATGATTATACTAGATACACTTGGATTCACTTAATGAAAAGCAAATATGAAACTCGCCAACATATTGTTCATTTCATTGCATATGTTAAAAAACAATTCAAAGTCAGCATCAAGACCATTAGGTCTGATAATGGTAGTGAGTTTGCTGTGACAAATTTGTTCAATTCATAAGGCATTATTCATCAAACATCTTGAATTGAAACTCCTCAACAAAATGGTATAGTTGAGAGGAAACATCAACATCTTTTAAATGTAACTAGAGCTTTACTTTTTTATTCCAAAACCCCATTCTTTTCTGGACCTATGCCCTTAACTATGCTGCTCTACTTATTAACATTATGCCTACCCCTTTTCTCAATAATAGCTCACCACATGACATGTTATATCAGAAAGATTTTGACTTTTCTAGATTAAAATTTTTTGGTTGTCTTTGCTATGTTAGCACCCTTCAAGCCAATAGGAAGAAACTTGATCCCCGTTCCAAGCCTAGCCTATTTCTTGATATACATCCCACTACAAAAGGGTACACTAATTATGATCTCACTACCCATGATATTAAAATTTCTCGCAATGTTATTTTTATTGAATCTGAATTTCCTGATACCACTCATAATGATGCTACTGACCTCCCCTTTTCTTTGCCTATACACAATACTCAATTTGTTTATGAAGATGATGATCACATTCACCTTATTGTTCTAGCTTATAATCTGCCCATTCTTGATGACCATGTCCAGGATAATGCAGAAAATGAATATCACACTCTTAGACGGACCACTAGATTTAGAAAACCCCCTGCCTACTTAAAAGATTTTCAGATATCTTCTTATAGCACCACTAACACTAAATACCCTATTGATAGTGTTTTGACTTTTGAAAAATTATCACCTGCATATAAATCCTTCATTTTTTTCTCTAGAGAGTCTTGTAGATCCCTAGGATTATAAGGAGGCCCTACAACATGCTCATTGGCGACAAGCTATGCAGGAAGAAATTATTGCTCTTGAACACAAGCACACCAGGACCATCACCAACCTTCCCCCAACAAGAAGGCCATATGATGCAAATGGGTGTACAAAACAAAGCAAAAATTTGATGGGACCATAGATAGATTCAAAGCTCACTTAGTTGTCGAGGGTTACACTCAAATGGAGGGTAATTACTTTGACACTTTTTCCCTTATAGTTAAACTAACTAGTGTTCGTTTTATTCTATCTTTAGCATCGGCTCAAAAGTGGCATTTACAATAATTAGATGTCAACAATGCCTTCTTACATGGTGATTTAAGTGAAGAAGTTTATATGCAGCTGCCACCAGGGACCACTGCCCTAGGTAAAAACCAGGTTTGTCTTATTCACAAATCCCTCTATAGATTGAAACATGCTAGCAGGTAGTGGTATTCCAAGTTATCCTTTTTTCTTCTCTCTCACAATTTGTCACAAAAGTCTGGTGATCACTCTCTCTTTACCAAACATAATGGGGATAATATCACTATAATGCTTGTTTATGTTGATGATATCATACTTATTGGCAACAACATTCATGATATTGATACAATTACTACCATGCTCAATGATCAATTTAAAATAAAGAATTGGTAATATGTCTTACTTTCTAGGTTTCGAGTTTGCTAAAAGCAAAGAAGGCATCCTTCTATAACAACGAAAATATGTCTTGGCCCTTCTCACCGACACTGGGATGCTTGATGCAGCACCTGTTAGCACTCCATTTCTCTTCCAAAATATCTTCTGAAGGCGATCCTCTTGAAGATCCCACTACGTTTAGACACTTGATCGGAAGACTTATTTACCTCACCAACACTTGCCCGAATATAACCTATGTTTTCCATCGTCTAAGCCAATACGTCACTGTCCCCACCAAGCTCCACCATCAAGCTGCTTTCAAAATCCTGCATTATATAAAGCAAACTCTTGGTTAAGGTATACTTCTAACTGCAACTAACAATCTTACTTTGAAAGCTTACCATGATTCGGACTGGGATGGATGCTCCGATTCCCGCAAATCAACCATTGGACTTGCCCTCCCATCCTACCACCATCTACTATGATAACATGTCTACCATTAAAATTGCCACCAACCAAGTTTTTCACGAACGTACGAAGCATATCGAAGTTGACTGCCATCTCATTCGGGAAAAGGTTCAAGAAGGCACTGTCAAGCTCCTTTCTATACACACTACACTACAACTTGCTGATATCCTGACCAAGCCTCTTCCTCCTTCCACCTTTCACAACATCAACTCCAAGCTTAGCACCATCAACATCTATGCCATGCTTGAGGGGAGCTGTCAGAATACAATAAATGTATAACTGCTTTTAGTTCTTTTAGTTCCTTTGGTTACTTCTATTTAGTTAGGTTCTCTCATCTTATATGTAAATACTCATATCCCCTTTTGTACTTATACGATACACAAACACATAAGTGAAATATACTTTTCTTTTCTTTCGGTGCTTTCTCTGTCTTATCTCTCTTTTGTCCTGTGAGTCTGCTTCTCTATGTGCTACAATATCTTTGAATGTACAGATGCTCCGATTACAGATCTTCTCATGAAGAGTTAACTATGTGGTGATGTGGCAACATAGTATGCATTTTCTTTTCTCTCCTCTATACACGATGCAAACCCAACTCTTTCTCTCTCTTCGACTTAGAGACAAAAAGAATATTTTTATTTTTACTATTTATTTTTTTGACATGATTTTTAATATCTAACTTTGGAAGGTATCATCCTCATTCCTCCTTTCACTCTCCCTCAAACCTAAACTCATCTACTGCACCAATGCCTTTCAGCTTTCTCGTTCAACCGCCACCACCTCAAAGCACAAGACACAGAACACAAATGCAGGGTTGGCCAAAGAAAAACGCAGAACTACTCCGACAAATACTTCAACTCAGATGCTATAATTCACCATTGCAACGTTAACCACTCCGACACCGATCGACGTTCATCGCACCTTGGGAGTCGATCAAGGCTTCTTCTCTTCGGGGGGCTTCTTCCAACACGTTCTGACTTAGCATACTTCTGCAAGTGCCCTACCTTGATGAGCTTCTATCTTGTCTCAGAGTGTGGAGCATTCCTCAATTGTGTGCTTGAGGTTATGATGATACAGATAATGTTTCTTACCGTAAGGGTTGGCTTCTTCTTGAGAGGGGGAAGGAGGTCAGTGCTTAACGCTTCTTCTATAATTCTAGCTCTTTGAGCGTTCAAAGGCGTGTATTGGTTGAATTTGGGCGCCTGAGCAAGATCTTTTGGTTTCGATCCTCCCCTTTGTCACTTCTCCAACAAAATGAGGCTGCAACGTCCTCCTGCTGCCTTTTTTGAGAGGTGCGCATCTCTTCTATATGCATAAACTCAACTTCTTTATTCTACAGCTCGTCCAAGGTTTTCAGTTGCCTTGTATACAGGCTAACTCGACTAACTCAGACAAAAACATAACTCATACAACTCGGTTCAACCAACACAACTAACACAACCAACACAATTGTCACTGTTATTTCATTTGATTATTCTAATCTTTAATTTACTAATAAATAATTTAATAGAAAAATAAAATAAGCAGTCCTATAGTCTATTAATTTATTAAAATGAAAATAAAATAAATTATATTATCCGTAAGTGATATATTTTAAATATAAATATTTATAAACTAAATTTTAATTATTAATTTATATAATAGGTAAAACAATAATTAATTCAATTTATTTAATTAAATATATTATTAAAACTTATTAAATATTTGCATGATTAATTAATTATAGTTTAAAAAAACATTATATATATATATATATATATATATATATGTATATATATATATATATGTATATATATATATATATATATATATATGTATATATATATATATATATATATATATGTATATGTATATGTATGTATGCATGCGTGAATCGCAACCTAGTCCTATTTTCACATGGGGTGTTAGGATTTTTCTTTGTCTGTTGGAAGATATGTTCGTCCCAACCCGCTTGTGGGTATGTTAAAATTTATTTTGTCATTATGACTAATTAATATTTGTTATAACATTCTGTGTTTCAATAGTTTAGGTTATTTTTTTTTTTTGGTGTGAGACTAATCTCGTTTTTATTTTCAAAATAAATTTCACAGTTAATAAAAATATTTGTGTTCAAATTTCCTAAAATTTGGTATAATTTATTATTAAGTAAATAATTGCCAGTTCTTTAAAGAATGTTATTTTTTTTCATTTTAAAAATTTTAAGATAATATTTTTTCTATCATACTTTTAAATTTAATTAGAATAAAGAAAAGGAAAAGTTAGTAGTAATATAATAGAAGAAAATTTTAAATATGTTTGTTGTTCTTAAACTTGGATAAGAATTCCTTCTAAACTTAATTTCCAAACTTTTAAAATGAAGAAATATAATTTATTTAATCTGAAGATAGACTAGTTGTTTTATGTGTTAAATAATATTTTAACTAATATTTGAACTGAAATAGTATAAATAAATCAAATGATAATCTGAAACATTATTTAACATGTAAAATATATAAAATTATATCAAAATTTGAAAAAAAAATCTTATATTAAAATTTAGAAACTAAAACATATTTAACCATAGATAAATACAATAATTCATAAATATACATAAGAGTTATAAAACTGAAATAAAGTATAATACATAACTGTCTTACTTAATTGTATAAATAAACAAATTTTGATTTGTGAAGAATACATTGTATGAAAGACTATATAACTCACCCGTTTCAGTTAATACAATCAATAAATAACTAAATGCATTAGAAACGTTATGCTAGATTTAATTCTTAATAATAAATGCCATTTATGATTTAAACAATTACTAATAATTAAATTCATTTCATGTTATGAATGATTTTGAAATTTAGGCAAACGTTTATTCTATATGGCACATTATGGAATTAATAGATGTTATTGTTCAATGTCAGTTTTTCATAGAAGAGAATTATATTTAAAGAACATTAAGTTTAACTTTTATTTTTATTTTTCACCCTCTTTTCTCATTATTTAATCTATTATGATTTCTAGTTAGTTGATTGTCAAAAAATGTATAAAAATTAAATTTTATAAAAGTACTTTACTGAATATGTATATTTATTAAGAATTTAAAATATTATGCAGGTCTAAAAACGTATTATATATATATATAATAAATCATAAATTTCATACCCAAGAAAAATAAAAATGAAGATTAAGTAGTATTTCATGACCACACATATTTTTTAAAAGTAGTATTTTAAGTGTTTCTTCTAACTTTTATCATTTTAAAATTCATTTTTAAAAATAGTATATTAATACTCATGTATTTGCTAAGTATTAAAATAGCCATGAAAATTAATAACAAAGTAAATTACACGATTAAGTTATATAAGTTTGCTCAAAATTCAAATTCATAATACATAATTAATTGATATTACTTTTAATAAGCTAAATTCATGATGAAATCGTTGCACTAGTCAAACTAGATTAGTCTAACATGAAACTTTGCAACAATGGTAATAAAATATGTCCATTAAAAGAAGAGTCATAACTTAAAGTTTGTTAATAAGAATAAGAATTATTTGAAAATGTGGGAACATAACACAAAAGTTTAAAATACATGCTAACAATTGGTGGCAATAATTAATTTTACTTTTATCACTAATTGTTCAACTAGGAACTATTTGGAAGTGTGGCAACTCTAACCTCTGAGGGAATCCAAGCAATTCAAAGCTCAACAAAGTAATCAATCATTTTTCTGTCTCATTTTAGTGTTTTTCTTATAGAAAATTTTCTTATTTCATGTCCATTTCTAATCTGTAGAAGGCGAAAAAGAGGTTTTGTATACTTTTTGAGAAGTGTATCTCTCTTTAACCGTAATAAAATAGGAAAAATGAGATTAATAATTAATTGCTTAATTGAGTATTAAATAATTCATAAGTATTTTTAATTACATTTTTATTAATTTTCTTCTTTATTAAATACTTAATCTTTTCTATTTTTCAACTGAGCCTCTCCTTTAATTTTTCAGTTAAATAAATAATGTGGTTGTTGTCTTATTCAATCATTTTCCTCAACGGTGCAATGTGAGATTTTATAATTATTGAAAATTACAAATAACTTTTATTGTTTTTATGGAAACATGTTCAATAACTTAAAATTATTATATAAATAATAACATTAAGATTGTCAAAATGGGTTAGAGTCCGTAAATTAACCTGACTCACTACGGGTTCGAGTTAGGTTGGATTAAAAAAATTAAATTATAATACAGATCAATTTTGAACACGTGGTAATGTTTCTAATAAGTACTTTTTATTGGGTTAGTTATTTTACAAAATATTGAAACGGAAACTCATGCGAAATTATTTTTGTATAAAATAATTAGACAAGAAAAATTTACAAATTTATACTTAGTAACTCAGTTTTTATGCATAAACAAATTTGAATCACTATGAAGCCATTAAAAATTTTATTGATGAGATTTTGTGATAACTTTGTGTGAATGAAATCCTACGTTTGTTTGATCATAAATCTAATTTAAGACTCTTTCACTTTATTTGGATTTGAATTAGAAAATTTTTGTTATTTTTTTAATATAAAAAGACAAACTTGTGATTAAAGGACTTGGTGAACTAACCCGTTTAACTCACTAACCCGTGGTGAATCAGACCGAATTGAAATTTTTTTGACTCACTAATAAGTGAGTCAAGTTGGAGTGGTTCATTAAGTGACTAATTCATAATGGGTCGAGTCGGGTCCGTTTTGACAATTCTAAACAACATAATAACATCTCTTATTCATTATAAGTGATGTGTAGAATAAGGTATTTTTATGTAAAAAAAGAAAAACATGCAAAAGAAATACTAAAGAAGTTATGCACGGAGAATTGCAAAAGCATTCATACACCAATAAACATAAAGAAAAATTCAGCAAAGACTGTGAAGCCAATAAGGTCGATGAATATTATTATAGAAGTACAATTGATCAATATAATGTTTTAACTAAGCATTTTTTTTTCAAAATTTTATGCACTCTGATAATGAGGTCCAATTTAAAGCTGTCAAACGGAGTGTGAGATATTTTAAGAGAACAACAAAATTATGGTATTGAGTTCACACACTCTCAAAATTTTCAGTTTCAAGAAGGATATTCTAATAGTGATTGGATAAAATAATGTTGTGAAAATGAGTTGAAATTCGTGAGTCAACTTAGTTTACTGTGGGTTCAGATCGGATTAGGTTAAAAAAAATTAAAATTTTGATACGGATCAATTTTGAACTCAGCTCACTCAGAACCCATTTCATCCAGGTTGAATCCGTGGTGAGTTGGGATAGCTCACCAACCCACCTAATTTTTCTAACATGTACTTTTTGTTAGGTTAATTATTTTACAAAATATTAAAACATAGACTTGCGTGAAATTATTTTTGTATAGAATAAGTAAGCAACATGAAAAATCCACAAATCTATATTTTTTGTAACTTAATTTTTATGGAAAAACAAATTGAATCAATCTGAAACCATTAAAAATGTTGTTGAAAAAATTTTGTGATATCTTTGTGTGAATAAAATCTTATATTTCATTGATGATAAATTTAATTTAATATCATTTCCTTTTATTTAGATTTGAATTAAAAAAATTTTACTTCTTACCTTAATATAGTTACGAGTTTAAATCTATTTTATTGAAATTTGTTTTTTTAATCTATTATATTGTTTATAAAAATAAGAACAAAATATAAATTTGAACGGTGTAGATTAATCAAGCAAATAAGGACAAGACGAAGAAAAAAAAGTATTAAATGAATTAATAAATAAGGTGATTAATACGTATTAATATCTCTTTCAAAATGAATAGAAATGAACACAAAACATTAAAGTTTGCTATTAAATCATTAAATTTGATCTTAAAATCATTAATTATCTCCTCCCTCTTAACAATTTGTGGGTATTACTTATTTGAAGCGAAGAGAATGAGAAGAGCGTGAGAGATCTTGCAGAGTGAGGTGGAAAAATAGGAAGATGATGACGGGAGGGCGTAGGAGAAGTGTGAATTCATGGAGCAGTTCTGAATCGGTGACAGAGACAGTGTTAGGGTCTCACATGTTTGAAATAAAAGGGTACTCTTTGACAAAGGGAATGGGCATTGGAAAATGCATTGGGAGCAAGAAGTTCAGCGTTGGAGGGTACGAGTGGGGCGTACAGTTCTACCCAGATGGCAAATACTCCAAAGATAACTCCTCTTACGTTTCTTTCTTCATCACACTCTATTCCAACGCCACCGATGTTCCCACCTTTTATCATATCAACATGCTCGATCAGACACCAAAACGAAAACGCCATGCTGGTACCCACTACGATCACTCCTTCGAATGTGGACCCTGTGTTTTCAAAACCCGTGGCAGCATGTGGTTTGTTTTTCTCTTCTTTCTCTTTCATTCCAATGTGGTTTCTTTTCAAAAGCATGTTATTCGTAGCAACTAAACATATACCAAACTTTAGAGAGATACAAGTTAAGATCTGAGACAAGAAATTAGCATGTTGTTGGAAGTCCTTCGTCTAAGCTAGTTGGTGAAAACCTCATTTTACAATCTAGTTTTTTAAGGTTGAGTTAGGTTTAAAAACCATTTTTTAATATAGTATCAGAGTTATTGTCGGAGCCTTTCCTAGCGAGATCTATATGAACATTATGTTCCACGTGTTGTCGGGTCACTGTCAAACCACCCATTAATTTTACGTCTCACAGATGTCTATATCTAGACGTGAAGAGGTGTATTGGAAGTCTCACGACTTAAAAATAAGGTCAAATTATAATATATAAGTGAGGTGCAAACTTCACCGTACACACCGATTTTGTAACGCTGAGTTTGACTTAAAAACTATTTTCTAATACGTGTTAATCAGATCCTGTGATTTTTTTAATGGGATCTGGAGTTAGCTGTGTTATCTGGTTACGAAGGAGTGCATTTTGGATTGATGAATAACGATGCAGTGGTTTTGTTTTGTGTGTTAGGGGTTATAACCGGTTCTGCAATCGGAAAGATCTTGAGGCTTCAGGTTTTCTCAAGGATGACTGCTTGAAGATTGAGTGCACTATTAGTGTTGTGGTGACATCGTGCAGTGATTCTTCCAAGTTAAACAAAATACGAGTTCCTGAGTCTGATATGAGGGAACAGTTCGGGATGCTGTTAGATTCTGGAGCATTTTCTGATATTACTTTCTCAGTTAGAGGACAAAAGTTTCGTGCTCATAAGCTTGTATTGGCTACTCGCTCAAAACTGTTTCTAACTGAGTTTGTTAATGGGAGGGAGAAGGATGAAGATGGTCACATACTTGTTAATGACATTGAACCTAGGGTTTTCAAGGTAACAACATATTGTTTAAAATGGCCACTTTTTCTTTATCTTTTTGCAGTTTTTTTTTTGTTTTCCTATTAGCTAGGTTACTTTCAATGTGTCAAAAACATATATAGAAGGTCTAATGTTTTAATAATTCTATTGACAAAAATTGTTGGAAGAAAAATATTCATTTTCAACCTAGAGTTAATATTTTATAAGACTCTTATTGTTCACTTTTAGATCAATTATTCACTTTTACTAATAAACAACACTAGCACACCTTTAAAAATATATTAAACTACATATAAAGATTATATTTTTTCCAAATACATAAATCATTTATAGTTGGAAGAAGTTTTTCAAAACTAAAATCATTTAAATCATATCTAAATATGTATGGGATGAGTTAACCAATATTGTGTATCCAGAGTAAAATATTAATTTGAATTGTTCAATTATAAAACTCTAATAAATAAATTTCCAGCTTAAAACATTAAAAAATGAAATAAAATTATTAATCTACATTACCATAATTTTTATATTAATTTTTATTGAAGAGTCCAAGTTAGATATAACCTATTTACAGTATATTTGCTTGGTTATCTAATGTTTCTTGTGACATATTGTTGAACAGGCTTTGCTTCATTTTATTTATAGAGACTCTCTAATACACGATAGAGAGCTTTATAAGTCACGTTCATCACTGTATTCTTCGGTATCTGAAACATTTCCTGCAAAGTTGTTAGCAGCTGCAGAAAAGTTTGATTTATCAAGACTTAAGCTGATGTGTGAATCTATACTGTGCAATGATATATCTACAGATTCTGTTGTCAACATTTTACTTCTTGCTGATCGTAATCATGCAACTGAATTGAAGTTCGCCTGTCTAAAATTTGCTGTTCAAAACCTTAATGGTGAGTTTTCCTACTCAACTCTACATTAATTATAGAGTTCATAAACAAGGTTTTAGGTTGTGCTATATTTTAATCATTTTTTGTCAGTGGATTTGACAGCATTTGTATAACAATTGATGCTCATATGGGTTTTTCATTATTATGGCTGTTGCAGCTGTCATGCAATCTGACTGTTTCAAATATCTTACTCAAAAGAATCCACTGTTGCAAGTTGAACTGCTCAAAACTTGGGTAGAATGCAAGGAACCGTTTATTGGAAAACCAAAATATGAATCTTTGAAGACCCAGTCTCCAGATGAAGATCATTAAGGGCACATCAATGTAATACAACAAACTCAGAGAAAAATTAGTCCTAGGATGTGAAAGTTTGATATTGGATGCCAAAGGTTGATATTGTGTTCGGATGAAAAATGTTTAAAGCATAATTTACTTTTAAATATTTTATGATGAAATGTTAAGACAAGATGGTTTAGAAAATTTTTATTTTAAAGTTTATTAAAAATATTTAATGAAATAATATTTATCAATATCGTCTAGATGTCACACTAATTAATGCAATATATGTTTACACAATATTTTAAACTCAATATATATTATTGTGTAGTTTTTTTTTTATCTGTACAGATTCTTTAAGGACAATATATTTTATTTTTGTGTTGATTCAGAACAACGTTAAGAGCTATGAAAACATTCTGGAAATGTTTGTTTTTTGATTGATCAATTTGTACAATAACTTAGTATCTTATGCAAAAGCAAGTGTATAAAATTATAAGAAAGGATGAACACAGATGGAAGAGAGGGGATGGGGATGTAAGGGTAGCACGCCACTTAGGAGGCACTAAAGTTCACCAACCCAATATAAGTGGGGATACCACCACTTGAGCTCTACTCTCAAGAGAAGACTAGAGAGGAAGACACTCACAAGAAAATCACACTCACAAGGAAATCACACTCACAAAGGTGGTCAAATATATGTATTAATCTCCAAAATATTCAACTCTTACAATAGTCTAGGAGAACCTCTTTTATAAGTGTGAAAAAGAGTCTCCTTACAAAAATACAAAGTAAAGACTAAAGGTGAAATAATACAAAACTAAAGGTGAAATAATACAAAACCTAGTTTTTAGAAGCTAGGTTAAAAAGAAGGTATCTTGAAAAAGAAGAGTATCATAGTTTGCCTCCAAGCTTTCATATATGGCACCTTTGACCTTTTAGAAGAGAAGGTCAACCTTTCCTTCTAAGCCTCTTCAAAATGTGTCCCAGTTGTTTGGCTCCAAGGTGAAGCTCTTCTCCACTACAAGTAATGTTACACACCTTCAAGTTGGCACACACAAACTTATCCTACAAAACAAACAAATAAAAGAGTCAACATGTTAACTTAAGTCAAGTCAACTAAGGTCAAGAAGTCAACCAAAATAAAGTTAACATAGATCAACTTAAGAAAAGTCAACATAAAATCAAACCAAAAGAATATAAAGAAACTTTTCTTTTAAATATGTTTATTCTTCCTAAGCATGTGTCATGTGCGTCCTTCTACATCATTATTGCCTTCGATTTCTCCTCCTCATCTTGCTTCGTTGTTGTTGTGGTTGTCACTATTGTCATCGCCTCCTCCTCATCTATCTCATTCTCCTTCTTTTTTTCTCTTCTTCCTCTCAATTATTCTTCTCACCTACCTTCAATTAATTTATAACAAATACTTTGTAAGTTTTGATGGGAAAATTGACATTAATTTTATCGACAGATTTACTAACAAAATTACCAATGAATTCTTAAAACAATTCAATTATCAACAAATTTTTCTATGCATTTTCAAAAAATTTAATTATCAATAAATTTTTAAAGAATTCAATTCCCAGCAATTTACTATTTGATTTAAAGAAAATTCATTAATGATATATTCTAAAAAATCAATTATCAATTGAGTTACTAGTAGATTATATCAGGTCAAAGTCCAAAAAGGAATATTTGACACTCATGAAAGAAATTTACCAATTAAAATATGCATCAATAATAAAAATTATAAAATGCTATTGATTTTACTAACTAATCATTTGTATGTCTATCAGTAATAAAATTTTAATTCATCAATGGATTTATCGTTTTCTAAAATCTTTCAATAGATTGTGTTTTACCAATGAATTTTTTTACATTAATAATTTAGCTTTTTCTTGTAGTGTATGATATGGATCAAGCACTCTTCCTCGTATGTTAAATACATACTCATAGTATTGTAGAGACAGATAAGACTAATAACTTTTGTGTTATGTTTTAAGGGATTGAAAATCTACATGAATTAATTTTTCACCTATCAAGAATATTCAAAATCCCATTTGTATCAAACAATCTTATTCTAAATAATTTTGAATCTCAAATTTGTTTGAAGAGGTTAAACCTGTTGTTTACAAAAAAATTATTCAACCATATGTATCATTCTTATAACTACGTATCTCTCCATCTATTTATTGTGTGTCATTTTTAGCTTTCTTTTTTTTACTTTTATATTCACCAAACAATAGGTTCAAAGAAATATCAACCTTGACTTTAACACACATCTTTCAGGACCAAAAAGTTTATCAATCATTCAATTCATATATCTCATTTTGTATATAGGATCTATGACAACAACAATTAACAACATATTAACTTTTTAGGTTCACCCTAATATTTCTCTTTTTTTTTTTCATATTTTTGGTTATCTATATGTAGCACCGCTTGTACTATTGATATTAAACAAATGTTTTTTTATCCCATTTCAAAGTCTCACCGTCTGTGACATGTACATATTACTATAGTAACTAAAAGGTACTAGAGATGTGTTGGAAAAAAACGCAGTCACAAATAATAATACTCTTCAATTCACTGGAGTTATTTTTTATTGAACCTTGACGACCTTTAAATCGGTACAAATAGGGCCTTGGACCAAATACAAATAATAAAAACTAACAATAGAATATCAACTAACTTAAAATAAAATCTAATTAATCTATCTCTATCTTATATCAATCTATCTCTATCTTATATCAATAAAATAAAATAATATTCTCCTAAATAAAATGAAAATCAAAACTACCTATATGTATTTTATCTCTATCAAAATCAAATCAAAAAATATTACTAAACTCAAAACTAATAAAATAAGATTTTAATGAATCCCTAAAATTTAAGTTAATCCCAACAAACTCTCCCATAAACTTAAATTCTTCCTTCCTTCAGTAGGCTTTCCGTGTGCATCATCCCACACCAGTCTTGCATCTTCTCTCCAAGATTTTCAGCTCTAGTTCATACAACCGGTTCTTCTTTGCTTTTACCTTGGTTGTTAGACGAGCATGCTTATCTTTTAAATACAGTACCTGACTTTTCATAAAAATTGAATTACCTTTTTCAATTATCTGACCCATGCTTAAAATATTGCTCTTCAACTCCGGAACATAATAAACATCCCTAATCTCTCCAACTCGTCCATTGTTCTGAATATGCCGAATTGTTCCACGCCCTTTCACGGCTACCTTGGAGTCATCTCCAAAAGACACAAATTTGGCCTCCACCTTGGTGAGTCATAAGAAAAGTTCTCGTTCCCACACATATGATTGCTTGCTCCAGTATCTAGATACCATACTGAGTTGATAGAAATATCATCAACCTTCATCTCTTCTTCATCTTCTTCCCTATTTTTATCTGGTTCAATAACGCTAGATGTTTTCTCTTCCTTTTCAGGAGTCGTCTTCTTCAACTCCTTAAGCTCAACCCTCTGTTTATTCATAATTTCATTAGCTTCATCCAGAAGCCTCCCTATCCGCTGAATCACTTCATCTTTTTGTTTGAGTTCCTTTTCCACATTTGTCGCACCTTTTACCGAGATCACTTCATCCACTATTGAGACCGAATTTTCCATGTCCACTGTATCCGAGCTCTTTGCCAGCAACAGTTCTTCTGCATCTTCAGTAACGAGATTCGACTTCCCCTTTGTCTCGGTCTTGCAATACTTTGCAATATGGCCAGCCTTGCCACAATTGTAGCACTTTCTTGATCTTCACTCATTTGCATAGTGATCGTACTTGTCACACTTAAAACACTCAACTTTTGACCGATCTCCTCGGCCTTTCCTTTGTCCTCGGTCATGCCAATTCTGCTGACCGGTTTGCTCTTTGCCAGCAACAGTTCTTCTGCATCTTCTTATGCATCTTCAGTAACGAGATTCATCTCCCCCTTTGTCTCAGTCTTGCAATACTTTGCAATATGGCCAGCCTTGCCACAATTGTAGCACTTGCTTGATCTGTACTCATTTGCATAGTGACCATACTTGTCACACTTAAAACACTCAACTCTTGACTGATCTCCTCGACCTTTCCTTTGTCCTCGGTCATGCCAATTCTGCTGACCAGTTTGCTCTTCATCATTCTCAAAATTACCTTGACCATGTCCACCTCGTCCTCGGCTTCCTTGCCCTCTACCTCCAGGACCTCAGCTCTGAGTAATCCGAGATTTATTCGAGTCAAACTGCACCTATAGTGCTTGGTCGTCGGGTTCAACCTAATCATCCCAACTCCTTCTCCTTTGTTTGTGGGCTTCTAATGACCCAGCAAGTTCATCCACTGTGAGAACCGACAAGTCCTTCGATTGTTCGATGGCGCACACGATACTTTCGAAATCTTTTGTAAGAGATCTCAAAAATTTTCCCACAACCTGGCTAGATGGAATTTGTTCTCCATTCCTATTGAGCTGGTTGACCACCTTCACCACTCGAGTTATGTACTCGGTTATATGCTCTTTGGGCTCCATCTTCAACTGTTCAAACTCTCATCTGAGAGCTTATATTCGGACTTGTTTAACGTGGTTGTCACCTTTATACGCAACCTCCAATATCTTCCAGGCTTCTTTTGTTGATTTGGCATTCGCTATCTTTTCAAATCCCGACTCATCTACTGCATTGTAGATTAAATACAATGTTGACCCATCTCTTGCACGATTTTTCTTCAATGTTGTCATATGTGCCACCGTTTGATGTTCATCCTCATCAGGTTCAACATACTCATCTTCCACCATATCCTAAACGTCTTGGGATCTCAATAACGCCTTCATCTGTAGGCACCAATTATCATAATTGGTTTTTCTCGTCAATTGTGGCACACTCATACCATTGACAACCTTTGCCATCTCTCTCCAAAAAGAAATCAAGCACTCACTTTTTCTCTCACGGTGTTTGACTCTTCCCTCTCTCCTTTTTTTTTCTTTCTCTCTCGGTACTCAGCATAAAGCTCTGATACCACTGTTGGGAAAAACGTGACTCAAATAATAATACTCTTCAATTCACTGGAGTTACTTTTCATTGAACCTTGGCAACCTTTAAATAGGTGCAAATAGAGTCTTGGGCCAAATACAAATAATAAAAACTAACAATAAAATATCAACTAACTTAAAATAAAATCTACTTAATCTATCTCTATCTTATATCAATAAAATAAAATAATATTCTCCTAAATAAAAGGAAAATCAAAACTACCTATATCTATTTTATCTCTATCAAAATCAAATCAAATATTACTAAACTCAAAACTAATAAAACTATATTAACTAAAAGGTACTAGAGATGTGCATAGTAAGTTCAGAAAAATACTATAAAAAGTGTAAAATAGGCTCAACATATTATTAATCTTCATAAGAAGGAAAGCCAATCCCTTTTTCTATCTCATTAATATTTATGTAGTGAAACTCAAGCTCATTAAACGTCTTGATATGCTTGAAAGCAACATTTAACATCAAATACGTTGAAATCCACCTTGTTTCAGCATCCAAGTATATATGACCCTTTATTTTGTTTTTAACACACTATTTGAATTTCATAAATTTTAAAGGAGGTGATCTAATATATTTCACTACAACACAAATTCTTAAAACAAAATTGGCAGTCTCTGTTAGCCTTATTACTCACAATTAAGTTCAGAATATGTGTTCAAAAACATAAATGAATATAGTCATCTTTCAAAACCAAGTTATTCCAAGACAATAGTCTTTTCTTCAAGTGTTGAACTCCAATAACTCAACAAATTTAGCCATGGTCTCTCCTATGCGACATATTACTTGACGAAAATTCAAAATCTTATTGTGCAAATTCGAATCATTGTTGACGAAGTGGGTTATCAAACACATTGTAACTTTGATTTTGGAGTGAAGTCCGTGTATCGATGGTGAGACAAACTCTTTGACAATATTGAGAAAGAAACTTCTTCAAATATACCTTCTTTGCATTACATGATGTTACAATATTTCATGATAAGGTATGGCTTGATGGGATCTTAAATTTTGTTTGCAAAGCATTTGAATAGCTCCTACAATGAGGATGCTCTACAAACCGAAAGAGACTTCAAATTTCACATACATTTTTACTAGTCTTTCCTAATAAAGTTATTGGTCAAATATACCATAGGAACAAAAGTTAATATTCCCACCAATTGTTGAAGATGCACATACTTTTTGTCTCTTCTTTTCTTCTTTATTTGGGTTATTTGGACATCTCAAACACATGATTATGCATTAAAGTTGTTCTTTTCTCATATCGAATAAGGGTATCACAATATTGTATTGAGTCCTCTTATCTTATTTAAGTTCTATTAGAATAAAATGATTCCAAAATTTTGATAAATTTTTCCATCTCTTGATCTCACATTTGTAAAGTTGGTGACAGTTGGTGGAGTAGAAATTACATGCTCAAATGGTTGAGATTGAAAAATCATCTTCACGCATTTATGACATGGAATAAAAATACAATCTTGTTAATTTAGATGAAATAAAAAGGTTAAATATCTAAAGAGAAAAAAATGCAATTAATCAATCATAATATGTCTTACCTAAAACAAACAAATGACACCACAAGATAAACCAAGGTGGAAGGCATTTATAAATTGTGAAAGCACACTTACTTAAAACAAAAAGCAATAAAAATTCAACATTCATTGACTGTTTGTCACATTATATGTAATCACAACATCCTCGCTATATTTTGGCAGTGAATGATCTCTAACTACATACAATAATCTATCTTAGTTCAATCTGATGAGCCAGAATCATGCACATGAGTGAAACTCTTGCTACTACATTTAGAAACAGCAAGTAGAAAGTCAAATTTATTTTGACGTCTAATTTTTATAGCTTTAGTGTATATATAGGACTTTCTAATTTGTGCTTACTCTTTGAAAAAGTGGCAATAGTGAGTTGTACATACAAGAGTGTGCCAACTTGATTCATTTCAATAATATTATAGTATCATTTGTCATTAATATGAACATTGTCACTCAAAACACCTTAAAATATCATGATCCTTTAAATTTGTGTATAAGTTACTTCTATTATTTAGTAAACACCTCAATCAGCATGCGTACCTTAACTTCAAGAGAAAATTAAGAAAGTAGAAGAAAATGTTCACCTTCAAGTGGAGGTTAATGTCAGTGAAAGTTAAAGCAAAAGCCCACGCCAAATCTCTAGTAAAAGCATAAAACATTACGCGTATAACGTAGTTTAATTAGAAAATAATATTAATTAAACGTAGTTTGAACCATGCCAATAGTTACAAACTGAGTGTTAGGCAAGAATAGTTGTGATATATGTAGGAGAGAGAGAGTTGGGCCATTAGAGGATCATAATGATAATATTATTTTCTAATTAAATATTCAAAAGGAATTCAGCTAATACTGATAAAAAACATTATCAACGTCAACTAAAATTATTTCAATTAATATCAACCACATTCACATCGCTCATAACTACATTTAAAACATTGTTGTTAATATGTATAATAATTAATTGTTGTCGATATTAACTGAAATAATGCTAGGACACATTTGCTTCTGCTCACATTATGTGTTACGACACTAAATAACTTCATCATGAAAAACATAAAGTATTACATATAGGCTGATATGTTTCTACTAGACATCTAAAGATTTTTGCACCAACTAGAGTTACCATAGAAAAGTACTTTCACAAGAGTCTTACTGTTAGACCTTTGAATACGAGTTTACAACTGATTTTGTAAACTACAAGACATTTTGCAGCTGTCGAATTTCAAATCATTAGGAACATTAATATAGAAGCTCTATATTTAGAACATGGACTAAAATATAAACAAATACCGTGGCAAACATTAACTAAATGTAAATAAATTTATTACCTGTCAGATATCTTAAAAGTCAAATTGGAGTTCTACACAGGCGGTGTGAAGTATTATCAAGGACACGAGGACATCAGTGTAGGAACCCATAAACTCATCGCTTGCTATTCTCATCCCCTAGGTATTTCATTTTTGCCAAAAGAAACGGCAGAAACAAAGATTTGAAAGATGGGAAGAAAACTGTAAGAAAAGGAAGCTAACAAAAGGCTAACGTTGGAATTCTACATCCGTGTCCCCCACTGCTGCCAAGAATCAACTAATAAAAACATAATGAATCATACATGCTAGCTATAAAATGCTTCAGTGCAGCAGCGTTAGCCCCAAAGATACAAAAGGCAGTTACTTAGATTTCTTTTGTATTTCAGAAACTCTTTGGCCCATAATTTTACAAACAGCTTCATCTTTTGACTGAAGAAGTTTTAAAGCAGGGTGAACTTTGAGATCTCCCATTACTATTTTCTGGCCCACATCCAACTCACTTAAATCGACGTCAATATATGGGGGAATAATGTCAGCAGGGCACAAGAACTTAACAGTCCTTTTGATGGTATTCAAAGAAGCACCTGCAAAATTTGTAAAGTGATTAATAATATTCAACAAACATCATACACACAACACAACAACAAACCACACAAAATGTTATGAGAAGTAGGTCTCAAGCAATAAGCAAAAAATGTTGAATAATGAATTAAGAACCATTCGCTTTGCATAAACTAATCTTACATTTGAATCATTTGACTGGACTGATGTTCTACCATTCTGATAATAACTATCACATCACGCACTTCAGTAAGGCAATAATACACTAACTAGTTGTTTAAATCTACAAGTTTTCGAAATATATTGAGTTGCCAAATCACAGTCCATGAAATAATAACTATCACATCATGCACTTTAATAAGACAATAGACTAAGTCAATTGCTCATTTTTATAAATTTACAAATTAAACAAGTATCCCGTGAGTCTCAAAATCATATTCTCAGCCAGTCATTCCGGTGGTTCTTCAAAAAAATTCAATAAATACTCATAAATTACAATTTCCCGGAGGATCCAAATTGTTCTTAATCTGAGTCGGTAAACATTTATACAAGTATACAACAGTTGACTACAACTTACAAGACAGTAACAGAAGATTTATTAAGAAAACAACTCAATTGAATTATAATAAAGGAGAAGAAGAACAGGGAAAAAAAACACAGACGCATAAATAGAAGATCTAGTAGTGTGATCATAAACTTGCTCAAGATGAATTCAAGATAGAAAAACGAGAGCTGGCGTTCAAGATCACTCGGACTATAAAACGATACATGATGAAATACCAAATGCCTATATTTTTACTACAAGCAACTATCAGTCAGATTAAAATAGCACGCACTACAAAGAATAAAATTATGTAAAAAGCATCCATTTTAGCCTACAAAGACATTATAAAGGAAAAGCTTCAAAAACTGACTTGTTAATAGGAGGTTATTCTTCATAAAGAGCATTACATCAATAAAAGTAGGGTTACTTGATAGCTAATGAACTAGTAGTCGTTGCTTTAATGGTTACAATAACAAAAACAGCCCCTCAACTCCGCCTTACAATCGTGGGAGCCTCTTACACATGACCATAATAAAACTAAGCCTTAAGACATATTTATCTACCAATACCAACTACCATAAGTAAAAAGATTATCCATGTTACACAGCACTTAGCCACACTTTGGTATACATGCCATATGAAGAGACATCAGAACTCAAAATTATAACGAAAAAAGTCCATCACATTCACCACTTAGCATGAAGCGTACTACAAATAAATTCAAAATATCCAATGCCATAGATTTTACTAGCCAAATAGATAGAGTTTGGTCATGATAATTAGGTGTACAAATAAACTATGAAACTGTAACCTCAACTCAAGCTTCTCTCCTGGCCTAAAAAAATTATGATACAGTATAGACAATTCAACAGAGTAATTTACAAATACAACAAAAATGTTGATAAAACTTATTAAGGGGTGATTCAAACTGTATGTGAAAATCATAAAGTTTTCCATATTTTGGTAAAGGTCTCCATAAACAGTTATAAAAATACAAAAGTAAGATAAAATAAATTCAAGTTTTTCACCAACTTATGTTAGATGGAAAAAGCTTCACATGAGCTGGGTTAAACTAATAGGAGAATCTAAATTAATTTTAGATTTCTAATTACTACCACAGAAAAAATTATCCACACAGACCTTACTCTGTAAGAAAATTAAGTGCGAAAACAATAGAGCTAACCTTTCTTGAGTCCAGGTGATACATCATCTCCTCTGAAGACGAGAGGAACATTAACTTTCAACAAGGCGCGCGACGGAGCCCTTATAAAGGTCACAGTCAACGGCGCGTCTGTGCCAGCTTTCAAATGAATCTGCGAAATTCTCAAATGTTCAATACAAATCATAATCAATTTTAACGCGCTCATTGCGTGAGGAAATTCACAATCACAAATTCAGAAGCACAGGATCAGTTATCAAATAAAAACGGTGAATATAATACAACAAGAGAGAGAGAGAGAGAGAGAGAGAACATTGCGAGGCAAGACGCGAACGCTCTCAACGACGTCATCAGAGTCGAACTGCGCGCGGACTTCTAGGTGAAAGAGGCGGGAGAGGAAGAAGGACCGACCGAGGTGCTTGACGAGTTTTCTGATCTGGTCGGTGCGGACGGAGATGAGGCGTTTGTTTCCGCCATGCTGGCCATCTTCCTGTTCGAAGATGATGCTCGGCAAGCGCCCGACGCGTCGCTCCTTCGCGGAAATGTTCTTGCCGGAGTCCGCGCGGGGAACAGCGAAGATCGTCTCATCGTGCTTGGGATCCGGGCGAGGAAAGCCGTCGAGGTAGGTGAGCGGCTCCGGCTCCGGCTCCGGCGGGTGAAGGACGGCAGCGGCCGCGGATTGGGAGAAGTGGCGGCGGTGCGGAGAGAGTTTGGTGAAGATGTGGCGGGATAGATACATAGTTTGGAGTGAAGGAATAAAGGGTTTAGAAGGGTTTTGTTTTCGGTTGTGACGCTAAGTGGCTGCAGAGCCTCTCTTGGCGATTCACTCAGTAGCTAGCATCTGAACCAAATGTGGTGATTCTCACGTGAGATACACGTGATCTCGAATTAAATACTAACCATTTTTTTCTTATAAACATACTTGTAAAACATAATATAGATCAAACCTAATTAATGACCGTTTATTTACTCCGAAAGAAAAAATAAATAATAGATTAGATTTGGTTACTTGGAGGACTAGCATCATAAGATTATTTTGTTTTCAAAATGAATCTCAGAAAATGAAAATTAGCATCCTGAAGTTTGAATCATGTCAGATTTAATCTCTAACATGAAAGCAAGAGTTTATAGTCTTACAATTTATTAAAAAATATGTTAACTTTTAAAAAATAATGGTTACTGTTATAAAATAGTTTCTATTAAATGTATCTTCGTGAAAACAAGTTTAAAAAGTGCATTTAGCTTTGCATTCATACAACTTTTCACCATGCATAAAATATGAATGCACAACTTCAAATTCAAAAGTTAAACTTATAATTTACTTTTTTGTAAATAACAATCCATGAAATTTTTTTATTTTCCATCTTTAGTTTTAAACCTAAATTTATGTAAATCAAGTACGTTCATTTTCACTATAATTATTAAATATAATAAAACTAAGTATAGAATTAATTTCTTCTTATCTAAAAACACATATAATAATATATTTATAGTGAAAAATAATAAAGTATATATATATATAGCAATCAAACATAAATATGATAAATAGAAAAAGTTTATGTTTTCCTAATTATCATAAAATGTAATATATTAAACATTTTCCCTCAAGTTAGTAAATAGTATATATCAAGTTTGTTATAAATATAATCAACTTACGGTCTTTTTAAAGACTTAGTGAAAACATCTGTTAATTGATAATTTGAGTTAACAAACTCAATCTTGATGTCTCTAGATACAATTTTTTCACGAATGAAATGACAATCAATCTTAATATGTTTGGTCATTTCATGAAAGACAGAACCATAACTAATATGAAGAGTCGCTTGATTGTCACATACAAATGTCATTTGAGTGACATCTCTAAATTGTAACTCTCTAAACAATTGCTTAAGCCAAACAAGTTCACCAATAGGTGAAACTATAGCTCTATATTTTGTTTCTACACCAGATTTTGCCACAACACTTTATTTCTTGCTCTTCCAAGAAATCAAGTTACCACTAATGAAAACACACTACTCGGAAGTAGATTTTCTATCAGAAAGAGATCTTGTCCATTAGCATCTGAATAGCAAAGAACTTTTGTATGGTTATTGGAACCATATAACAAACATTTTTTAAGAGATCCTTTAATGTAATTTAATATATGGACGACTACATTCCAATAATATTCACATGGGAAATTGAGAAATTAGCTCACTACATTGATTGCCAAAGAAATGTTAGGACAAGTAACTGTAAGATAATTTAATTTCTCAATCAATCTTCTATATTGCTCAAGATCTGAAATAGGCTCCCCTAATTTGGTAGGAGTTTGGTATTAAGATCCATGGGTGTATCAATAGGTTTTGAATTCATCAACTTAGTTTCCTTTAGAATATTCAATGCATACTTCCTTTGAGATATAACAATATCATTGTTGGATTATGCTACTTCAATACTCAAGAACTGCCTCAGTTTGTCAAGATCTTTAGTTTGGAAATGGTGGCAGTGGTGTACTTTGACATACCAAATTGGTGAAACACACTGCTAAATTTTCAAAACTAGGTCATAGGACATTGTTTCAGGCCATATGAAGATTTGCAAAGATAACATACAAATCCAAAAGACACCCCTTGAGCAACAAATCTGGGAGGTTGCTCCATATAAATTTCTTCCTACAAATCTCTATTGAGGAAAGCATTTTTATATCGAGTTGATAAAGAGACCATTCTTGAAGAGCAATCATGCCAGAAATAAACTAACAAAAGTCATCGTTTCCACTGAAGAAATATAAGCATTCAGAAGGTGTTGTTAGAGTCGAAGGAGACAAAATAGTTGGCACTTAAAGTAAGTCACTTGGTGGTTGTTGGAAACAATGTCTCTGATTATAAACCTAAAGTAGAGGTGGGAGAGGAGAATCTGACAGTGGACTAGCCACGGCTGGAGGATCACAGACAACAGGAATATTAACTATAGTAGACGGAGACACATCAGAAGAAGAAGGATCCTTAAAATAAACGAAAAATTTATTAAAGGTGACATGTGTGGAAATAAAATAATGATTAAGAAAAGGAAAGAAACACTTATATCCTTTTTGTGATTGAGTAAATCCTAAAAAACGCAGTTGTGTGATCTAGGATATAACTTATCAAGAATACGACTAAAATTATGAACAAAACATGTAGACCCAAAAACATTAATAGGTAAGGGATTAAAAGGTTCATGAGGAAATAAAATAGACTGAGAAATTTTTTTATTTAAAATCGAAGATGACATGCAATTAATAAGATAACATGCAGTAAGAATAGCATCACCCCAAAAATGTTGAGGAACCTCACTGTGAATTTAAAGTGTATGAGTTATTTCAACAAGATATTTATTCTTGCATCAGTCACCCCATTTTTTTAGGTGTATAAGCACATGAAATATGGTGAAGAATGTCATGAGAAGTCATAAAATGTTAAAAATAATAGGAAAGGTATTCACAACCATTATCGCTTCCTAAAGTTCAAATAGAAATCTCAAACTGAGTTTTAATTTCATTATAAAAGGGTTGTGTTTTGGGCTTAATTTATATTTTTTCTATTATAAATAGAAGACCTTATGTCTATATTCAAGACAAGGAAGATTAATCTCATAAATAGTTTTTCACTATATTCAACATAGTATCTAGAGCCTAAGTTTCTTTTGAGGAAAAAAATGTATGTTGCCTTTACCACTACATTTGTCGTTGTCGGTGACACCATCATCTATCGTTGTCGTCTATCGCTGTCATTACCAGAGTTTTAGTTTCGACCGACGATCACACAATTTGATCGTCTCAGCCATGTGACCATTATGTTATCAACAACGCCTTCATTGAAACTCCTACGCACTTTCAACACCTTTTTAAGTTGTGGATTTGTTTCCTTTTTCATCGTGCGTGTGACACATCTTGTCGCTTCTTAGGCAGCGATTTAGAGCGTCGATGTCACTTTTTTCCTCTTTTAGGTTCGTTGTGCGTGTTTGTACGTCTCATCTCCTCTTAAACAGTTATTTAGAGCATCGAGGTTGCTCTTTTTCCTTTTCAGGTTCCTTGATTGGAGAATCTTGGACTTTTAGGTTTTCTTTCTCCTACTCATCAATGACTTTTTCTGCTGGTGTCTCTTCTGACCTCCCTCCTATCACCATTGCGTTTGACCCATATATGTTTTTTTTCCGTGGCATAAATGGTTTTTGTTAGTTTATTTATAGGTGTGGTGGCTCTTCAACAATGACATATTTATCCACTAGATGTCAAGAATGCATTCCTCAACAACGATTTGTCAGAAAATGTTTATATGGAGCAACCTTCTAGATTTGTTGCTCAAGGAGAGTCTTTTCGGTTGATATTTCGTCTTCTATGTTGTCTTCACAAATCATTAACAATTTGGTTTCACTCGAATGTAGAAACAAATATTTTCTCTAAGTCTTTATTGATTATATTAATAACAAGCTTGGTACATATGTTTTGTATACACTAGCTTGAGGGAGAATGTTAGATATATCATCTTTATCTTTTATCTTTTATCTTTAGTTAGTTTGTTATTGTTTCTTATTTGTATTTTGAGGTTAGTCCATATTTTTTCTATTATAAATAGAGGACCTTATGTGTATATTTAAAACAAAAGAGATTAATCTCATACATAGTTGAAATATTGAAAATAACTCAGATTAATTTGTCATTAAAAGCAACCAAGTGCATCTAGAATAATCATCAATAAGTAACAAATTACTGAAAACCTAATTAGACTTGACACGACTAAGTCCCCAAATGTTAGAATGAAATAATGCAAAAGGTGACCCAACATGTTGTGAGAAACTCAATGAAAGGAACTACGACTATATTTCTCTAATTGACATGACTCACACAACAAATTAGATAAATTATACAAACTGGGAACAAACGGCTACAGTTTGGCAAGACTAGGATGACCTAGCTAAGCATGAAGAGGAGATGGAGACTCCATAACTGTGTCAACATGTGTCGAAGGGCAAAGATGATAAAGGTCACGAGACTCACATTTGGTGCCAATTATTTGTCCTGAACCCTGGTCTGGTAAACAAATAGAATTTTTGGTAAAAGAAATAACACAATCAAGAAAACGAGTTTGACTACTGATGGATAATAAGTTAAATGGGACCCCAAGTACATAAAGAACATTATTAATGGTTAAAGGGTGAAAAAGATTAACAGTATTAATGCCATGAGATAAAACCCTAGACCCATCAATCATTGTAACCGTAGGAAAATTATCCGAATAGGATAAAGAAGAAAACAAATATTTGTTACCATTAATATGATATGTGGCACTAGAGTCAAGAACACAAGATCCAAGAGAAGAAGGTTGAGTTAGGACAACAAAAAATAAACTTGTGTATCCAATGGAATCAGTGGAACTAAAGTTTTGACGATCTTATAGCATTTGAGAAATTCATTGAAAAGAGAAAATTGGCCTGTGATATTAGAAAAAGCAGCAGAAGAAGTCGTGTAATTAGAATAACCTAAAAACCCAAGATTTTTCAATCAAGACAACAAAGCACATATTCTCAAATAAGAGAAAAATGCAACTTCAATGTAGTTAATTATTGCCTAATGATATAGTCCTATCAGAAAAGATTGAGAAAAGAAAAGAATACATTTATTTCTGAATTTGATTCCTCCAGTAACATAAACAAAGAAAATAAAAAAATAATGCAAAATTAAAACAGATTGAGATTTTAGAATCTAACAAATCTGATGAGTTAACGAAGATTTACCACAAAAATATCAATCTATGATAAAAACTAAGATAATATATCTCAATAAATTCAAAATTTAAATATCAACTATAAAAAAAAGTTCAAGATACCATATTAAATATAATAAAACTAAATATAAGATTATTTTTCCATTGTGTTTAAAACATACATAAGATAATATATTTATAATAAAAATGATAAAATATATATAACAATCAAACATAAATATAATAAATAAAAGATGTTGTTAAAAATAATATCAACCATATATATCAATATAAACAATAACAAAAAAAGTCTACATAAAACTAAATATATCCAATAATAATTGTTTTCATCCTTTTAGTCTTGATACATACGTTCCACATTCCTTGAAAGTTATATATATATTTTTATGCTATTTAAATTTACATAAATTTAATGTGAAATTGCGTAATATTTACTGCGATTAGTAAATTAAATACACTCCAACTACTTCGTAACTGTTCTATTATAAATATTCAAAGTATATAATTATTAGTGTGAAATAAAATTAGTGAAAAAAAAATATGATCATTATAACACGTCAATACCAGTCTATTAAAAGTTTAAAAATGTCCAAGAATTCATTTACTAATACAATTCACTAAAGCATAGATTTAATTTCTTTATAAAATAAGAATTTGCTTATGACTTTTTGATTGTGACGTTTCCTATAAATAGGAGGAGGAAAATATAAAATGCGTTTAAGTCCTTCAACACATTACACATGCCTACACTTCTACCCGAAGACATCTGATAAAAGCAATTAAAATCCAGCTAATAAAGAAAAAGTGTAACAGGCAGTGCACACTACTACAAACTCAGAATGAAAAGCACGTTACAATGAACTAAGAATATATATATATATATATATATATATATATATATATATAAAAACAAAAAAAAAAACATTATAAGAAAAATAACACAAGAAAAACAATAAAATAATGGGAAAAAGAAAATAAGCAATGGCAGTAAATTTAGCAAGATTGCCCAGGCTTTGAGTTTGAAAAATCCAGGCAAACGAATAAAACTATCTACGGTGTTGCGCTGGTCAGCAAAGGATCCTAAATTCCTACCTAGATCACTATTGTCATTGCTCCTTAACTCACTATTTCTGCTGGTTAGTACATTATAATCCATTCTCCAGTCACTTCCAATTATAAAACGGAAATCCACTTCCACTTCCTACATCCGTTGAATCCGATTCACTTCCCATTTCCTCGTCTGAGCTCTCACTTGGAAGGACTTTGATCCGGTCTGCATGTTCAACCATCCAATCAACGACTTCGGGAGAAGCAGCCCATCCTGCTAGAGCCTGCTTAGTGGATTCTCTTGTGAACTCATCCCACTCTTCCTTTGTGAACTTCTTTCTGTTCCGGGTCTTGTGAAAGGTTGAATAATAATCCTTCCCCATATGAGTCCCAGGAGATTGTGATGAAATCCCAGAAGATGGTGTGACAACGCCTGCAATAGAGAAGAAATGAATCAAATAACATATTCATAGCAATTTTGTTGAAACCAAAATTCATAATAAGAATTGTGCCAAAAACAAGTACACAAAAATGATAAGCAAGCAAAGTATGTTCATTCTTTTGGAATTTAGACTGAGGGCCAATTTGAAAACCCAACTCAGTGCTGAAAATGAAAATAAAAAATCCAGCAGTGACTTATTTTGTGGTATTTGTTTAATTCATTCCAAAAAAGAAATCACTGAAGGTGAAAAAGAAAAAGGAAATTTCCAACATGACTTAAAGATCATCTTCACAAACAACTAAGTGCAAGAAATTTCCAAAATATTCGGAAGTAGAAAACAAAAATCAGAAGATTGGACAATATGTAGCAATCACACATATAAGAAGACTGCAACAAGAAACAATACCTCTCACGGGAGAGTCAGTCCGTGCCAAACTTCTAGGGCTACCCCACATTTTTCTTTTAGGGCTACTCCAATGTTTTCCTTTAGGGGTTGACTTGCTAAGGAATTCTGCACGACCTCGTCTTCCTTTCACCCATTGCAAGGAATAGTCATCATATCCTGAAGTTTCATACCTACATGAAATCGTAAGAGCATACATAGAAGTGAATAGCTTTCAACTTGTCATCAATGACAGGCAATGACAGGATAAAAAGATGCAAGTAAAATAAGTCCAGCATATGTTAATAGATCCCACTTTCTCCTAGTTCCTTTTTTGGTTCAATAGACAGTAATGAATATTGAATCTAAGACCTCTACAATGTTCAACCTTCTAAATCAATGATCATTTCCAACAATATGATTAAATTTTATTAAATTCTTCAAAAAAATATATAAAAAAATGCATGAAAACGTCCAAAATGCTTATTAACAAATGGGCAGCATTGTGAAAATTCTCCAATCTAATGTTCCTCGGACAAAACTACCATGACCAATCAAAAGCAGAACATACAAAAACTATCCTTGCTTTAAAAGTGAAAGACGAATCATGCAAATATGGCCAACATGTCCAGCAGACAATATTCTACACCAATAAAAAAAATAAAGCAGCAAGAGAAGTCATACTTACCATCCATGAAGCCATTTTGTGGCAGAAAAAAGTTTGCAAACAATTCCGCAAGAGAGCAAAGCTCCAATAGCTAGAAGAGGATCAAGAGAGCTCTGAAAGAGAAATGAAAATCAGAATAAACAGGGAAATGAACATTATCCATCAGTGTATGTGCCCAACCAAAATGGTCAAATATCACTACAAGAGGGTTTTAATTATCAATAAGTTAAATTTCAACACAGATAAATATAACCATCTCATCGCAATCTGTAGTCATGGATTCAACAGAATTTAGTATGCAAATCAGGTGAAAGCAGTGGCATTGTTTCCAAAATATGCCACTATCACAAAATTTAACAATCTATATATAGTCTACACTATTTTTATTTTAAAACTTATCACTGGAGAAATTTTAAAATTAATAACTATTCTCTCTCTCTCTCTCTTTATATATATATATATATATATATATATATATATATATATATATATATATATATATATATATATATATATATATATTTGTGAGTGTGCGTATGTATTATGTGTAACTTATTTTCACCATTTGGTTGCCAAAATACTCATTTACTTCTAAATCAAAAGAAACAGACCATTTTGCAGTTTATATTATATATTCAATTTTTTTTATTGTGTTTTTACTTAAAATATTTTGTAACTTTAACTGTATTCTACCTGAATGAACATATAAAATTATTCCAAAAGTCAAATATTGTATCTTTAATTGATTTGTTAAGCTTAATTTATGTTGTAAATTTAAAGTATACCAAACTATGACTCCTTTAAAAGCTATTTTCAAAGATAAATTGCAGAAATTAGAATACTTTATGCAAACCTTGTATTCTACCTGAATTAACATATAAAATTATTCCAGAAGCCAAATATTGTATCTCTTATTGATTTGTCAAGCTTAATTTATGCTATAAATTTGAAGTATACCAAAATATGACTCCTTTAAAAAAAAATTAGAATACTTGATGCAGACCTGTAAAATGAAAGTGGTTCCAATAATGCGCATTGCCCATTTCACAAACTGAGCAACCCCAGCATCCACACTACCATCTTCTTTTGAAATTACAAACCTCCTAACAATCCAGTAGCCTAAAGCAGCTCCAGCTAAGATGATGCCCAGGATTACAAAAATAGCAACCTGAAAAGCATCAAAGAAAATTAGTTAATGAGAAAATTGAAGATGTCTGATAAACAGGCAATCATTAAAAAGATGGCCAACATTTGATAATGTATGTCCAACAGACAAGCAAAGCTGGCTAGCATTCCATAAATCATTAAAAAGTATGCCGCCAAAAAGGGAAAGAGAGTGTGTGAAAAGGGATAGGTAAAGCGGAAGTGAGTAACTATAGATCAGGGACTAACCATTAGTGTTTGGTGATTGATGGTTCGCACACCAGGGTAACAAGGATATATAAAAATGATTATACAGTCCCAGAAAACTAAATTATTATACTGGAAAAGACAAAGCCATTTCCACCTCTTTAGTAGCTATTTTCTGTTGACCAAAGCTTTTTTAGCTAAGCGAAAGAGAAATAAATATGTACCAAAAGTTATTCTAATGCACAACGTATTGTAAAGATCATAATCAATGTCTGGAACAATTTAAAAGAATAATTCATTCAAAGTGAAAACAAAATGTTTCAAATGAGTTCCAAAATGTTAGCTTATCATTCCTTAGAAATATACGTGTAGGTCTCAAAGACAAAGACATTTCCACCTCTTTAGTAGCTATTTTCTGTTGACCAAAGCTTTTTTAGCTAAGCGAAAGAGAAATAAATATGTACCAAAAGTTATTCTAATGGACAAAAAAGATAGCACAACGTATTGTAAAGATCATAATCAATGTCTGGAACAATTTAAAAAAATAATTCATTCAAAGTGAAAACAAAATGTTTCAAATGAGTTCCAAAATGTTAGCTTATCATTCCTTAGAAATATACGCGTAGGTCTCAAAATAAATCTAACAAAAAGGATCAGAAATAAAGACTACAAAGTAGTGGTTAGTTTTCAAGATGTGTTGTCTAATGCACCGATCTATATAAAGTAGAAATGGACTATATACTTACTGGATTGTACATCTCTTCACTCATTCCAAGACTCTGAAAAATAGAATTTAAGATCAAAGAGAATTGGTGCAAAAGGAATGATCCAGCTCCAACCTGAAACAACAAAGGCAATAATGTCAAGACCAATAATCTTCATGAAACATGAAAATCTGCAAGTGAACAATGGCCAGAAATTAAATCAAACTCACCACTGATCCATAGATGGTAAGATAAAAGATATTTTTCCTTCCAGTCGGCATTAATTTCATGCCCTACATTATAATAAGATATTAGTTAAAAACATGTCAAACAATCGAGGAAAATTTGGAAGCATAAAATGGAATTCAAATATGATATGAGAGTAATTTATATTACATACCTGAAAAAGAAGGATAATAATGACAAGAAAGATCCCTATAGCCATCGAAGTGCTATAATAAAACGGAACCCAACTGCTAACAATTGGAGCCAACAACAGCAGTATCAATCCCACTGCAAGACAAACCAGGCGCCATTGCTGAAAATCTGCAACATATTTTAGAAACATACAAAATTTAGCACCAAAAGTATAACAAAAAAACACAAAGAGAAGACACAACAAAAGAACAATCCCCCTAAACCCTCCTGCCCAAGTTAAGGTGGAACAAACTAACCTTCTTCAAGAGCAACGGTAACCGAATCCAATATTTCTCCATTGATCTTCACGTCAACATATCTAGTTTCAAAAGGTGACATAACAGCATTCCAGACCCCTTTCTGTACACTCCTCCACTCATCTTTCTCACACTGACACCACCCAAGCGTATTATTCCTGAACATAGTTAGTAAATTAGAAATGGGAACCTTCATAGATTAGCTGAAACAACAATAGCAAAAGTGTGCGTACGTGCACTTGAGCACACTTTAGCGAAGTAGATACAGCGACAACAAAAAAACCAAGGTATAATTGCATTTTCCTCCCCCATTCACGGTTTCATGAATTCCGTCTCCCCATTTTTTGTGTACTTAATCCTCCAAGTATTCTAATCAGACAATTGTGATTGACCTATAACACGACATCCCATAATTAAAGAAATATTGACACATGACACGACACTAATTTGCACTGTCATGACAAAGATATTGTGCACCAGATTAAAGTAACGGAATCAAATGAGGGACGAAATTGGCAAAATGGACGAAGTATAGGATAGAAAATGCAACCAAGCAGCCAATAAATAAACAAAAAATCCTCGATCCCAAATTTTGTTCTTACCTGTGAAAACAAACTTGAATTTTGCCATGCAACTTCTCCGGGATCGAAGCGGAGGGAGCCAAAGTAACATGGAAAGAATTAGCAAAGCTCCCAAGTTTCACTCTGGAGATGCCGGAAACTCGAACACGCTCGCATCGCAAAGCGTCTTTAGCACCTCGAGAACCCGAAAGCACGGAAGGCGAAAACTCCAAAACCGGCTTTTCAACATCCACGCCTGCAGTAATGACAACCGGTAAGAACCGGCATTTGGAAAATGAAGCTAAGAATTCATAAAACGAAGGTTTTGCAGTGGAATTTGAAAGGGGCAGAAGAAACCCTAAGAAGTATAACTATGTGTTTCTGAAAAAGGTGTTCGAGAGAGGGTGGTTCTGACCTTTGAGTGTGAGAGGGTCATTCTGGGGATTGGAGAGTGAAGAAGAGAAGAAGAAAAAGAAAAGGAGAAAAAGGAGGGAAGAGAAGAACGATCCCATAGATATGTGATTGGAGCCTCTGAAGCGAGACGCTCCACACCGCGCTCTTTGCTATACGATTCTTGCTTCCTCTGCTGTTAGTCACAAGACATGATTTCATAGATTTGGGTCTAGTTCATTCTGTTTATATATAATTAGTATCTTGTGAGACAAAATTGATGGTTATTTCTATAAAGTGATTTATAATTTTTATTAAATATTAAGTATTATGAATATGTGAGTTTTTATTATTAAATAGGTAGACAATTTCAGAAGTGATGAAAATAAATTTTTTAAACTAAAAATATTATTTTTAAAAAATACTGAAATCAATTGAATTAATTACTTTTATTATCACCTGTGAATAAATTTAAATATATATATATATACTAACCAGAGAAATTTATTTTAACAGCGTTGCGTTGTTTTGAGGCGACAATGGTTTTCGCTTACGCGGGGAACTGAGTTTGGAAATGCGTAGAGAATACGTAACGTTAAGGTACTATACCGCTTCAAACACAGGCCTTGCTCCTTTCAAAATTTGCAAATATGAATGTATAAATTGGAGATGGGATAAAAAGCAGAGATAATTGTTAGAGATATAAGATATCTTAAATAAATATTTTATATTTATTATTTATTTTAGTTAGTTTATTATTATTTTTTATTTATATTTTAAATTTATTTACATCATATAAAATATTGAAGATTGGATAAAAAATATGCATAATAACTTAAAATAAAATTATATTGTTAGATATATTAGATATTTTAGATAAATATTTTATGTTTATTTTTTTATTTTTAGTTAGTTTAATATAATTTTTTATTTGTATTTTAGATTAATTTTATATTTTTATTATTATAAACCGAGTACTTTATATATATATATATATATATATATATATATATATATATATATATATATTTAATTTAAGAAAAATTAATCTCAGTATATAATTTTTATTATACTGAATAAATATAAAAATTTAAAATTTTTTAAACAATTAAAGAAAAAAGAAAATTCTTTTACAATGTAACCTTTTAGTAAAAACGTCAATAATAAAATTAAAATTAGGTTAAAATATTATTGATAATTATATTTCTTCGAATAGATCATTATATTTTAATTTATCTTAATTAAATCTATTTTTGAAAATACATAACAATAAGTATTAAACATGTGACACGTGTGAACTCACAAATTTTTCTATTTTTTTATTTTTATTTATAAAAGTCTTTTTAACTTTTATTTTTTTACTTTTACTTTTTCAAAAAAAAGAATTATCACATATATCAAATCAGTCTCAGGGATGAAGTGTGAATCTTAATCTGATTCTTAAATTTGTTATTTTAATTTTATTTTATTTTATTTTCTTTTCTTTATTTAACTTAAATAATTTTTCTCTTTTCTTTAATGTTATAACTATATTTTTATTAAAATTAATATTTATAATTGATTTTCCATGAAAGCAAAGTTTTGAAAAAATACTATCCAAATCATAATTTATTATCATTTATGATAATTATTTGGTTTAATCCTTTCGGACATCCCTATTTGTGTAGGGTTGTCTCAAATAGGTCCTCGTATTTTTATTTATTTCAACTAGGTCCTTTTTTTTGTAAAATTGACTCAATTTTAACCTTGCCGTTAAATTTAGTGGACGGCGTTAAAATTTGTGTGACTTGACTTGCTGACTGTGCAATTTTTAATGATGTGGCATAGTGTGGTGGAGTTTTTATTGACGTGTGGAGTGTCCCGTTTGGATCCTGTTACCTTTCTTCCAAAAGCGGATCGTTCTCCTCCTCATCATCCTTCTTCCCTAAAAACTCAGACCGGAGCTGACTTGATTTCATATCCCGACTTGATTTTCTCTCGACGGTGTCGAGTGTTTGGGAGACGACGGAATCGGGGCAGCCAAGGTTATGGCTGCAAGGACGGAATGAGAGGATTTCCATTGAATTCCTTAATTCCTTAAATTAGGGATTTCAATCTTCCAATTTAGGGATTTCAATCTTGAGCGATTTTCACAGCATCAGAAGAAGCACCAGAGAGCCTTCTCTTCATGAACCCCACAGCATAAAGTCCAGCATACCCCAAAAGCCTTTCTGGTCTGACAATCTTCTGTGATGAAAAAAAAAACATTTTTTTTAAAAAGATCTAGAACATATTCTCACCAATAAGGCACGTTACTGTAGTAACTGGTTGCCAACACCACTGCATCGACATAGAGCTTTTCACCATTGACAAGCTCAACTTCTCCACTATTGAACCTCTTAACTCCTGGCACCACTTTTATATCACCGGATCTAATCTTCGTCAAGGCACCAAGATCCAAAACCGGGGTCTTTCCCTTTGTGTTCTTCAGCTCCAAAGGACCCGTCGAAGGCCTTTTCAGCCCCAACTTGTCCATGTTCCCAAAAACAAACCATGCCAACAACAAGATAATCTTCTTTGGGCAGCCACGACAAATATAAACGTTGATTTTCCAAATACTTCTCTCGGCAATACGTGAACCTATATCCAAAAAACAGAACACCCTTGTTATTATCCGGCCACTGTGAGTTCGACGAAGAAATTATCCGGCGCGGGAGGAGCGAAGGAGGAGGAAGAAGAGAAATAAAGGGGCTACTGATTCCATGGCACCCGAGAGAGTGAGAGAGGTCATAGGATCCAAACGTGACACGGGACACGTCATTAAAAAATCCAGCACACTGTGTCACGTCATTAAAATTTGCTTCGTCAGCATGCCACGACTCAAGAAATTTAACGCCGTCTATTGAAATTAACGGCAGGGTTCCATTTGACTCAATTTTACAAAAATAGGGACCTACTTGAGATAAAAATAAATACGAGGACCTATTTGAGACAACCCTACACAAATAGGGATGTCCGAAAGGATTAAACCTAATTATTTATTATAAGAGATAATAGATTAAAATGTTCTCAAGTCCTTTTAAAAATATTTTAAAACTTACCATGCGAGTTAATTTTCTCATCATCAAAATGTCTTCAGATGATGACTCCATCTTCAGATATCTTGATCTTGACCTTGATCAACATAATCAATAAAGGAAATATGATATGTTCTTTATGCTCGTTCAACGCAACTATTTTTTTTTTTCCTTTTGATTCTCTCGTACAAAGCTCCATTCATGCTACCATTGACACAACGTAATTCATGTTTAATGAATATGAAGTTCGTCATCTTATACAAATGGAGCAAATGACAACTTATTTGATTGAGAAGATGTGTTAAAACACACTAGCCTTCATGAATATTCAGCCAGCTTCACCATTACCACTTTTACCCTTTTCACCATCCTTACCACCACAACCAATTCCATCTTGCGCCCTTGCACCTTTTCATGTGTTTTTGGAAAGGTGGATAGATTTATCATTTAAAAATGTGTCAAAGGAACCAAAACTCATAAAAAGAAGAGGGAGTAATTGAAGAAAACCCATGATTCCAAGTAGAAAAACAAGACATTACAAATGGAAATAGGAAATGGACCGAGACCATGAAAGGATTAATAATACCCACTTTTGAAGAAATTTTCAATGGGTGCAAGGAGAATTCACCACTTAAAAAGAAACTTTTTAATATAATACCATTATAAGTTTCACACACTCAAAGTATTATTATAAAGAAAATTTACATTCAATATTCAAGTGTAAATTGTACAAGGGAGGAACTTCTATTTACACGAAGTATCAAGATACTCTTTATTGTTAAGACAAGATCATCTAGAAACTAGACCATCTAGTAACTCAGGTTTTGAAGTTTAACAAAAAGCATTAATAATTTTGAAGATTAAATTTCCGATTTTAATAATTTTACTGCAGCTAGCCCTGTTGTCCAAAAATTTCAAGTTTGGTGTCCAAAGAAATATTTTTGAGTCTAGTTTCCAATAAAAAGAAATCAACTCATTTGGAGTTATGTACAAAGATTTATGAGTAAAATAACAAGCAAAGGTCAGTGTGGACAGCGTTCAATTTTACTCGTTGGGAGCACTTATCTACACTCTTTGACCAAGAGTGTGGGTAAGAGGGTATTGAGAATTCTCTTCCATTGTTGGAAGAGGAAAGAATGAATTATGAGAATGAGAGGAGTGTGTTTAGAGAAAAAAAAAGGGTGTATTAGAATTATGTTTTTCTTTGATGTTGGGTATTAATTAAAAAGTGGGGGTGCACTAGAAATGGTTCTAGTTGATGGAAGTGTGAAATTAATAATTTTAAAGGGGTGCGGCAGTAGGATAAATAATTAAATTAAGTTATTTAATTATTTGTTAGTCAATGAATTTAGTTGACTTTATATATGATGGTGATGGTTGTAACACCCCGATTTAGGCGTTACAATTTATTTTCCACAAGAATACATATATAATTTTTTTTTTAACACCAACATAATATTACGTTCTTTATTACAACACAAGTCTTCTGAAAGTAAAATTCCACACAGTTAATAAACTTCTGAAATTTAAAATTTCACACAGTTCGGAAATTCAAACATAGATTTATTTTAGAAATTCCCCATGTCTCCTTTTTCCCCACAGATCTCTCATCTTCTAAGCATGTCCAGAACCATCTGCTAATTCATCTGATATAGTTTCTGCTCCCGTATAATATCACACATTATACGATCATTGCATTCACATGCACAAACACAAACAGTAGGGTGAGCTAACCAATTCAAGAAGTATGCATCATCCACAATCTTACTAACATCACAAGTGTGGCAATCAGTCAAATACATGCATCTCAAACATACTCAAAAAACCAACTATTACACTGATACTTTATAATATTTCTTCAGTCAAAATCATCAGTCGATTCACTAGAGTCAATACAACATATTATTAATCTGCTTACTTACCAAAGAACAACAGTCAACAATCCTTCTGTCTACTTACCAAAGTAGTATAACCATGATATACTGATTACTTACCAAAGTAATCTAACAAGGTGATTTTTATTATCTACTTACCAAAGTAGTATAACAAGGTGATATTGTCTACTTACCAAAGTAGCACAATAAGGTGATATCGTCTACTTACCAAAGTAGCACAACATGGTAATACTGTCTACTTACCAAAGTAGTACAATGAGGTGATATTGCCTACTTAACAAAGTAGCACAATAAGGTGATATTGTCTACTTACCAAAGTAGCACAACAAGGTAATATTCAGCCTACTTACCAAAGTAGTACGGTTTATGTTAAATTCACCTCTCATTTTCCCACCTACTTACCAAAGTAGTTTCCGGCTTCAAACCTTTCCTCTCTCGACTTACCAAAGTCGTAGGAAAATAAATAAAAATTCAGATTTACAATTATGGCAATAATGTCTATACTACTCATCCAAATTTACCATCAACTTATTTACAATTCATGATTTAACTCAAATAATTATGACAACTCAGAATGTTCAATATAATTAAATTTTATAATATATAATATATTATATTACTCATCCTCCAATCTCCAAAATACAACTACACATACAATCTAAGGATATAATTATCCAAGTTTTTTACTCAATGCAAATAAATTTACTATTTCGTGAAAAGATTTTTCTTCACTCATATCATTAATTACAGATCTGAATCAATCAAACTAATAATCAGCATGTTTAACTCATATGATAAAATTTTCAGTCCAATCCAATGGTTAATGAGGCGGAAATCATAATTTTTGTATAAATGATCCAAAAACATAAATTAAGCAGTATTGAGATCCCTGAGAAGATACGAAATTAATATCTCTAAATCTGTAACTCCGATCTAAAATCCGAACGGTCGAAGTATTCCACTATCTCTTAGGAACAACATACTAAAAATTCATGGTAATCTAACGGCTAACTAAGTAGATATGGAGGTTTTACCGAGGTAACTCAGAGACAGAAATTTAAGTGGTTCTCGGTTTAACTCAAAATGCGGAATTTATTCCTCTAAGCACAGATATCCAATTCCAAATCTGAACGGTAAAAATCACCTAATATGTCTTATGAACTACATACTAAAGTTTGGACTCAATCTAACGGTAATTGGAATATATATAAAATATTTACCATTATAACTTAAGAACAGAATTGCAGTGTTCATCAAATATTTCAAACTTTCGAAATTTCTTTCTCTAAACATAGACCTTCAATTCCAAATCCGATCGGTCAAATTATAATAATGTATTCTAAGAATCATATATCCAATTTTCAAGTTGATCTAACAGTCCCATAAGTCAGAATCTATACTTTACTAAGGGAACTCAGTAATAGAACTGCAGGGGTAATTAATTCACTCAAACATGCAGGATATATATCTCCAAGTACAGACTACTAATTATAAATCCGAACGGTCAAAGTGTATTAATATGTCTTAGGGATCATATATCAAATTTTTAGGTTGATCTAACGGTCCAATAGGTCAGAATCAATATTATACCGAGACAACTTAGTAACAGAACTACAGGGGTAACTAATTTACTCAAACTTGCAGTATTTATTTCTCCAAGTACAGACTTCTATTTTCAAATCCGAACGGTCAAAGTTTAGTAATAGGTCTTAGGATTCACATACTAAAATTTTAGCTAAATCCAACGGTGAAAACAATTAATAAAAATTTTTCACCACAGTAACTCGAAAATGAGAAATTATAATCTTGAAAACCAAATTTTACACAAATCAATATATAACTACCATTACCAATTTTAACACATGCATACTCATATTCATTATCATAATCAAGAAAGGATTAGCTCCCCTACCTCTTTTCCAATGAAGATTTTCCAACTCTTGATGCTTTAAATCTCAAGCTTCCTCCTTTGCTTACTTCCAACAACAATCTCTCCTAAGTTTTAGTTTGTGTTCTTTAGTTTTATTAAGGTAAGAAACCATGCATTTAACCTTGAAATCAGCAGCCTACCTTAGTGTTTGGTGGTTCCTACCACAAAGAAACCACTACCCCTTAGTCTATGCTTAATGATCACCACACCATTATTTCTACTTTTGTAAGTTTGTCTTATTTGGTTTCATTGGGTAGAAGTTTTGAGTGGAGTCAACATTTCAAAGTTGTTAGGTGAAAAGAAATGCATTATGAGTGAATGGGAAAAAAAAGATAAAGTCTCATTATGGAAGAGAGAAAATTAATATGGTATATTTTCATTAGTCAAAATAATGAGTATTTTTACTATAGAAAACTCATATACTAGATGTATATTCTAACTTGACAAAATATTGATATATATATACTCTAGTTATACAATAGATTAAAATAAAATATTAAAATCATATATTCAATATTTTAACATCATATTATTATCATATAACAATAAATATTTATTAATTATGCAACAAAATGAAATAATACATCTTATCACAATAATTTTGGGTCAAACAACTTTCACTATACATTTTTCACACCATAATTAATTATTCAAAACCACAACATATATAAATTATTTTTTTTTAATGGGTCTTACAATGGTTGTGATGGTAAAATTGTGAGAGCAAGCATTCTGTCATTTCCTTAGAATTTTTGTCGAATCGATGGTGTTCGTATTGCGATACGATAGTGTGTTGAGTCTCTATAGAGACTGAGGTTCGAGTGTCACCCTTTCCTCGTACGCGGGGACTAGAGAGGGTTGGATGTCTCGCCCAATGACTTCGGCTCGTGTGAGTATAGTGCTCGGTGGGTGCGCCTAACCGAAGTTTTTACTCGTAATTCCTTGAGGAGTCGGGGAGATAGGTCTGAAGTTGCGATGGAAGACGGCTCGAATCGCCCTGTTTTGCGAAACAGGTTTGGTACGACAAAATTCAAGGAAACAACAGAAGCTTGAGTAAATGATTGAGTCGTGAGTTTAATACTGTGATGTATTGTAATATTGTGACTTTGATAGTCTGAGTGGTGATGATCTGAGTTATGAGTTGAATATTATGTTGTATTGTAAGGTTGTGACTAGGATAATCTAAGTTATGATATTTTGATATTGATATTATATGCTATGTTAGGTTCTTTCGTACTTGTACGGGAGTAGATGGCGTTGCAGATGAGGTAGAGATGAAGTAGCACGACGAGAGTTATGGGAATAATTATTGGGAGACTTATCATGTTTTAAAGTAATTTTATGTCTTTGAATAATGAATTTGATATTTGTAAGGTTTTAACCTTATGTTGTAGGACGCTTAGACTTTTGATGGTTTAGTTCCGCGATGTTAATTTTTTTTTTAAAAAAAAAACTGGCGTAAAATTTTGGATTTTGTTATTTTCTAGTGGCACTCCATAAGGGGTGTTACAACAATGATATCGAATGCCCTAGTTTCAGACGTCAAAGAGCTATAACACATCAAAATATCACTTTTCAAACGTTATATGTTAGTGAATTCATTGAAAATTTGGATATGAGGGTGCAAATTTATTCACTTTATCTTTGTGCGAAACCTTCTTTTATGCTCAAACTGTTTTCAAAAGAAGCTTTTAGCGACCAACACATGTAATATTTCTTTTACTTTACACAAATTCACATTGATTAACTACTTTAGGTATATGTTCTTTCGTTTTGACCGATTAGTTTTGTGCATAGGTATTCTTTGGAGCATAGACACATTCTTCTTTCTTCCTCAAAGGCAATACTATTCTAGAGGCGAATCCACCTTCAAGAAGGTTAGTTTCATTTTTGTTTCCGTACTTTATGGGCTATAAATCGGTTGAACTTGTTGGTATTTTTGAACTTGTTTGTTGTTCATACATCGTATACATCCAAACTTAGGGTAAAACTTAGAGTATATTAAAAAAAACTCCAAATGACCAGAAAATTTGTTCAAAGCACCAAAAAATCATGAGAAGCCCCTGCAAAAAATAGATCAAAATTCAAATTCTAAGTATGTGAAATATTTCTGCAAAGTTTGAAAAAAAAACAAAATAAATTGACGAAAAATAGAAAATAGTCTTTTTTTGAAAATCTAGGAGGAACAGCCGGTTATGCTCATTACCACGGGCTTGAAAATTTTTTTCTACCCCAAATCGTTATATAATAATGTCAAATCTGTTAACTAGAGCAAAAATTATGATTGTTTAAAAATCCATAACAATTGGCAATCTAAATAATTTTTAAACTTCAGATGTAAGGACTCTTACTTTTTTTTTTTTCTTAAACAGGGGTTTCAAGGAGTGGTAAAAAAATTTTTAACCAAAAATAATAACTATAACTATCAAATCCAAAAATCATAAATAAATAGTTAATATACACTACCAATTCCTTATGATACTTTAGTTTATAGTTTATAGTTCATAAAAAATTGAAAATAAGTTCTAGAAATATGAAATGCCAAAACTGGACTACTTTCGCTGATTTTTTGCTTTAAAAAAACAAAAGAGGAGGGACGTCAAAAAATGACCATTTTTTATGTCAATTAATGTTTTTTTTTGCTTCCAACATCAATCAACATCTTCCGCTATAACGTCAGTGTTTTTTGTAGATGTTAAAGGTCGAAAATAACAAACATCCAAACCCTTTTATTGTACTAGTGATAAAGGCTATGACAAAACGCTTTACCTCTACAAAGTAGACCCGAGTCTGAATTCTCACCTAAAAAGGTTATCAACTTTACATGAAGTCAACCTTTCTCTCTAACCGTCATTTATTAAGAAAAATTATAAATAGACAAAAGTTTGAAAAAAAGACAAAAAAAAGATAAAAAAGACAACTTTTGAAAGTTCATACAAGCTTGTTGTTACTCTGTTCATTTAACGTCTGAAACTATATTCTCTAAGAGAAAAAACCTTACCAAAATCTCATATTTCATTGTATTATTTTTATCTTTCCTTTAAGAGTTACTAGACAATTAACTAACTTGGTAAAACTATTAGAATTAACTAGCTCACTACTAACATCGTGTATAAGGGGGTTGGGGTTTCGAGTTCTTATTGAGACATTGGAAACGAGAGTTTTTATCAAACTGATTGGATCGTGTAGAGACAATGCTACTGATCGAGGGAAGATGCTTACCAAGTTCGAGACTAAAAGTAATAGAGTGAAAGAACTCAATTTTCCCTGCAAGAGATCCTGAATCCTTGTGAGTCTTCACAGTGGCGTGATCCAACTATGGGATTACTAAATGAAGACTCCCTTATTCACAAATTTAATAAGCATGATTGTTTGGTCATGAGAAAGAAACTTCAATGGCCATGGAAGGAGAAAAGAGCCTCACATAAGAGGAAGAAGATAAGGAATTCAAATAAAGAAAGAAGTCTATGACAATAATGTGTAAGTAGTACAAAAACCACATTAAAACACCGTTTGACACATACGAGAAAATTTAACACCATTGAGAGACTATATCTAATTATTTCTAAAATTAGAAAACCATACAAAAATAAAGTTTGGAACAAAGGACCAATTATAATTGAAAGAAAAAATTTACTTAACTATACGTATGAATTTTGCAATACATGTGACACGACACAAACAATTTTCATACGTCTTCGGCACTAGTAAAAGATCGAAAACATAGGCTTAATGTTGAAGAGCTCAACCACGTTCGGTGGCCGGACTTTCGATTTCAAAACTTGATTAAGCAACATCATATTGTAGTACAATATCTTTGTACTTAAGTAGAAGCAATTGGTAACGGAAAGCTAGAGTTGGTTTATGGATGGGTGTGATAAAAGAAGAAAGAAAAAGGAAGATATTTTCATTACGCAAAAAAAAAAACACAAGTGAAAATATATTTTCTCAATTTTTCTGTTAAAGATATTTATATTAATATTATTTTTATTCAAAGGCTGCAGCATCCCGCAACCACATCCAAATCAAAATCCTTGAACAACACTACAGTGTTCATCGGAAGCCTCGCTCACTCATGCGTCTCATACTTTCCATGCCATTCTGAAACGCTTCTTTCTTCAAACGACCCTCGTTTCGTTGTTCCGTTCCAAAATGGGGACTCTAACGAGTTGCAGTTTCATGCCTCTGAACTCGGAGTTCCGCTCCAACCCGGTTCGCCGTGCCTTCAGGGAGAGGATTCAGTGCCACAAACTCACGCGCCTGAGGGGCACCTCTTGCTTCTTCTCACGCGCGCGAATACCCAAATGGGGCAAGTTGAAGCACGCCAATTCGGGCATCCGTATGTGTTTTGGTACTAATGACAGCGACAGTGACAAGGACAACGTTGGTGCTGTAGAAGAGAGTGGTGGCGATGAATCCAAATCCAACGTTACAACGACGATGCCTGAAGAAGAGAGAGGATTCAGTTCAGAGAAATCAACGCCTCCTTCTACTTCTCATAGGGTGCGCCTTCATTTGCAAATAATTTGATTTATGAATTCGTTGCGAAGATTAGTTGAAGTTAGCTGTTAAGATGTTGTGTTTAGGTAGCTTCAATTTAAGTTATTTAGTTTAATGTCGAATCGTGTTGTGTAACACCTAAAGTTTGTTTAACGATTGATATTTGCTAATATATATGTGGATAAAACCCAGATAAATTTGTAATAAGAAGTAGGCACTTTAGTTCTCAGATTAGACTTAACATTAGTCCTTCATTGAAGACCTCAGTGGAGTTGTTGGAGGACTAAACTTAGAGATGTAGTTCCTTAGGTGTTTGTGGTTTTCTTCTCCAATCTAAATTGGAATTTTACTTCTGTAATCCATTTAATAAAGGTTTGTGTTAAAGGTTAACATGGAGTTTTACTTTTGTAATTCATGTAGTAAAGGCTTGTGTTAAAGGTTAACCTAGATTATTGAGGTAAAACTTCAATTCTGATTGGAGAACATATATCCTGTTGATGGAGAAATTTTAGTGCTAATTTTTTTTTTCAGTAACATATATTCTGTTGCATTAAGTGCACGTGAATTATCTGTTGTGATTGCTAATTCTCTTGTTTGCATCATTTACTTGTTTAGTCATCTTTGTCGTCGCTTGGACCAGCATACAACACTTTTCAAGTTGATTCTTTCAAACTTATTGAGCTCCTTGGGCCTGAGAAGGTTGATCCTGCTGATGTAAAGCTGATTAAGGATAAGCTTTTTGGGTATTCAACTTTTTGGGTGACGAAAGAGGAACCTTTCGGAGAATTGGGAGAAGGCATTCTTTTCCTTGGGAATTTAAGGGGGAATAGAGAAGATGTTTTTGCCAAACTCCAGAATCAGCTAGTTGAGGTCACAGGTGAAAAATACAACCTTTTTATGGTGGAGGAACCCAATTCAGAGAGTCCTGATCCACGTGGTGGGCCCCGTGTTAGCTTTGGTTTGTTGAGGAAGGAGGTTTCTGATCCAGGGCCGACAACGCTTTGGCAATATGTCATTGCATTGTTGTTGTTTCTCCTAACTATTGGTTCCTCAGTGGAGCTAGGTATTGCATCTCAGGTAGGCTAGTTATTGATAATATTTGAACATCAGGTGATGATTGGTAAATCTTTGTGAACAACATGTTTCAATAGCCTTTCTCTCAAGATGTCATTAGTTTCATTGATGTCTTGCCCTTCACGATACTTTGTTGATGCCATGCTTTTTGGACCAGATCAACAGACTTCCCCCAGAAGTTGTGAAATATTTTACAGATCCAGATGTGGTTGAAGCTCCAGATATGGAACTGCTATTTCCATTTGTTGACTCAGCTTTACCTTTAGCATATGGTGTCTTGGGGGTTCTTCTCTTTCATGTAAGCATTTAATATTTTTTTTTTGGTCTTTTTTAATACAATTTCATGAAAATTGAAATCTCTTCAGTTATCTTTTTTAATACAATTGGTATGAGTTTTATTCAGATTATGGTCTGGGATTGGTCTTTTTGCTTTTATCAGACCTAGTTTCTATCATAGAAATGTGGGATCTGAATGACCTAAATAAACTTAGTACTTTTTAGACTACTGTCTTCAACAAGTAAACTTTATTTTGATGCACGTGACCAAGGTGCTGTGATGAAGATGGTGCCTATAATAATGAATTATAAAGAAATCATATTGTTAGGTTCCTTTATTCAGGGAACCTAAACAATAGCCTCTCTTCCCACTCACACACTCAACAGCAGAAGATATACTATATGTATAAGTATTTTATTCAATCTGTAGTGTGAAGAAAGAAGAAAATACAAGTAAATGTTCCCCAAGGAAGCCTCCCTTCCTCCACTGGCCAAGAAGGAGGCCAAGAGGTCCAGTCTAAACCCTAAACAAATTATCTGATCCCCTCCTCAGCCAACTCAGCTTTTATTTATACTCTCTCTCTCCCCCTAACAAACTAACAAACTTTCCCGCTATTAACATTAACTCTCTACCATTCGGTATTAGCACTTTATACCGTTCAGCCCTTCACTCCCTCCTCCCTTGCAGCCACCGTTCGGTATTAATGTATATACCATTCGGTCCTTACTTTCCTCCTCTCTTGCAGGCACCGTTCGGTATTAATATATATACCGTTCGGCCCTTACTTCCCTCCTCTTATATACTTTTAGCTTCCTAACACATATCCTATAGTTCTTAGTATCTCCTTTTCTCCTCCTTTACCTAACTCTATAATTTCCACAATACTGTTTTGCAATCTGTCATAAGAATCTATCAACTAATCTAGTATTGTTGCCAATATATTGATTTGCTCACTATTGGCAATAATATATGACAGCAGTCAGATGTTTGAGTTAGTTTGCAGATTCAGATAATCCACTTTATTACATATAGTTTTTATTGCCAAATATTGTATAAATAGGAATACCTGCCATGTGCGCTGTGTTGAAGGTCACTTTCTATCGTATTTATTTCTTATGTCCAATGGCCCAACCCTTACTTCCTATCTTCTTTGTTTAATTTTGTTTCTACATATTGTTACTAAATTGCTTAAATTACCCTTATTTCTTTTTGGTTCTCTGTATTCCTGATAGATATGGGTATGTGCAGGAGGTTGGGCACTTTCTAGCAGCATTTCCTAAACAAGTAAAATTAAGCATTCCTTTTTTCATTCCAAATATCACACTTGGCAGCTTTGGTGCTATTACTCAGGTGAGACCATCTAATTTTTCTTCCAACTCACTTTTGCATTGAATTTAGGACCATTGGCTAAACTTTTATAATACCAAGCATCTATTGACCATCCAAATAGTCATCTGTATCATCTTTTAACTCTCTAACTATTCTATTGCAACTTTATGACATGCTATAACATTTTAGTTAGACCGAAGTTCATAGTTTTAATATGCACTTAAATGCTGATCCATGGTTGTTTACACTCCATTGTAGTTTAAATCCATCCTTCCTGATAGAAGTACAAAAGTAGACATATCACTTGCGGGTCCCTTTGCTGGTGCTGTATTGTCGTTTTCAATGTTTGCTGTTGGCCTTCTTCTCTCATCAAACCCAGATACAACAGGAGATTTAGTGCAAGTTCCTAGCTTGTTGTTTCAAGGTTCCTTGCTTCTTGGATTGATCAGTAGAGCAACGCTTGGTTATGCGTATGTCCCCTTCCTTCCATGATTTTTAATGGATTAAGAATATAATTAGCTAAACATAGGTCCAATGCTTGTGATTTTTTGTCATTAATTTAGTTAATATACACTATTTGGATGGATAAAACAGATAATTACATGCAGGGCATTTTCCAAATTAAGTAGTTTCTAAGTGTATGGCTTGATTGCAACCTATGGTTTTAAGTAGTGTTTGGCCTGTTTTTTTAGAGCTTAAAAGCTGTTTAATACTACCGACCGAATTTTTTTAATAATTAAATATTTTTAAATAATAAAATGAAATTTTATAATATTGAAATACTCTATCCAAATAATAAAATTGAAATTCAATAAATTTGAATTGTTTTATCTAAACAAAGCATTTAAAAATGGATTGAAAGCAATTTAAATTTAATATATTTTAATTTCCTATTAAAACACAAGGTTAAGTTCAAATTTGTTCGGTATGTCTTCTTGGATCTTGAGTTTTAACCAAATAGGCCCAATGAGAGTAAAAGTCAAAATCTTCCAAAACTAGCTTTTTAGAGAGCTCTTTTTTTTTTCAAACTTTTCTATATTAAAAGAAGCTACTTTTTCTTAAAAATTGGCCCAACTTTTCCTTTTAAAGAGAGAATCCAACATAACTTGGGCCAAGCATTATCTTAGTATCTAGATTGGTATTGACGCTTATGTAGGTAATTTTTTTTATTTTGGCCTCAGTTAACGTGATACATTGCTATTTGTTAATGTCAACGTGCAGAGCGATGCATGCTGCAACAGTTCCGATTCATCCTCTTGTTATTGCTGGCTGGTATTCAACTTTTCCTCCTGTAATCTAATTTACTTTCATTGATAAATGAAATTTATTTGAGAAATTTGTGCTTCCAGACATACTCTTAATCATTAATTTTCCGTAACACACTTGCTTATTTATTTATTACGATTTTTCAGGTGTGGCTTAACCATACAAGCTTTTAACATGCTTCCAGTGGGGTGCCTTGATGGTGGAAGAGCAATACAGGTATCTTGTTCACCTTTCAAGCTTTAGCTGGTGAAAAATACCTTGCTTATTCTGTAATTTTTAAAAGTAATTTGGGACAATATTTGAGTAAGGGAAGATGTTGTGTGATTATTTTCAGTTTTGAACTAAAATGAAGAATATTCTCCACATCATCAATTCCAATTAAGATAATAGGTAAAGCAACATAAATCCAATGGTCATGTAGGGCCTTAAGCTTCAATTGAGGGTACTGCTTTGAGAGCATTTTAAAATTTTGTAGTAGATGCCATGCTTAATGCTCATTGAATCGTCCTTTCTTGTTAGCAATTAATAGAAATATGATCAAACACACTACCACATAATTATTTAGCTAAGAACCTTGTTTGCTAGATTTGTTTGTTTTAAATTGGGACTTGGGACATTTTGCCGTGAGTTTTAATTTGTTTTATATCATTACAGATCCTAATTCTAATATCAATTATCAATTTGTATACTTTCTGACTGTTATCAATGCAGTCAATGGGTTAAGAGACTCAACTTAGTTTGCTAAGTTGGGTGGATGGAATTAAGGAGAAGAAGCTCGTTGAATAACTTGTCTGGGAAGTGAAATCTGGAGTCAGAAAATAAGAGGATGGACCATTTTTTCTGACACTGGCAGGAAAAACCAAAGTTAGGCTTCAACATATTCTCGGTGCCTCTTGATGTCATGGCCTTTTAGGAACAGGTTGGAATGCAGTGAATATTTTAGTTATATACATCATGATAACCACAACTTTTGTTGGCCATTTTGGTACTAAGGGTTAGGGTGAGCTAATTTTTTTTGTAAGTAACCGACAGTGGGGAATTTGTCGGAAATAAGGAATTTTTCTAGGGCAAAATGCTGAGAATTAAAAGGGATGACACTGTTATGACATGACTTTCCCCATTTTTTTGGAAATGAGTAAAGTGGGGAGATACCTGTAACAGGAGTGATTTGAAGTGAGGAACTAGAATGACATAATAATTAGTCAAATACTTTTTGCTAGGATCCACGGACCCTTTTATAACATTATTATCGTACTTTGGTGTAAGGTAAAGTCTTTGGAAAATTGAACTCTATGTTAGATTCATGGCTCCTTGGTTATTAGTGATGATTGATGACGGTTTACCTTCTCTGTTCCCAGGGGTAGCGTAAATTCAAAATTCATATTTGTATGTATTTTTAATGACCTATGATAGTTCTCTGATGTTAAAAAGGTGATAATGTATTAACCTTGGGTATAAACTTTAAAACCCATGACATGGACATGTATAACTTTTATTGATGATATGATATGAATTTGTACTTGTTGGTTTGCCTCATATGTGTCCTCCCAGGGGTCACGTAACTTCAAAATTCAAACCAGCTTTAGTTTATATTTCAAATATATTGATTACTTATGATAGTGATCTGATGTTAAAAGTTGATATATTATATTGAGGATAGGGACAAAATTTACAACCTAGAACATGGAAATATATATATATATATATATATATATATATATTTATTGGAAGATGTGAATAGAACTCACACATGAGTATCCTCTCATTCATATGATTAGGTATCTTAAGATTTCTTGCACATGAAAAACATTTTATTTTCTAGTTTTTCTGAACCATCTAATGTGATGGGCTGAGCATTATAATTTAGGTTCTTAGTATCGTAAGAAGCATATGCTAATTCTGCTGCATGTTTTTGCAGGGTGCCTTTGGAAAAAATGCGCTAGTTGGCTTTGGTTTAACCACTTATACATTGCTTGGACTAGGAGTGGTGAGTCTGATCTTTCTTTTAGATTAAACAAATCAAACGTATGACTGTTCAATAAAATTGTTAAAAGTTCAACAATTACATGATTGCACACGTAGTTACCAGCCTTTTCCGCATTTTCTAGTTTACTTACTCCCCAAAAGGAAACAGGACAAATGTGCTCTAAAAACAGTCGGTGTCCTTAGTTCCTCATTTTTCTTGATTTATTATAGGATTTTTTTTCCATTATTAAAAGTTAAATTGCACTTTTGTTTTCTTTTACACCTTTAACAGCTTGGTGGACCTCTTTCACTTCCTTGGGGGCTTTATGTTTTGTTATGTCAGGTATGCAAATACTTGTCTTGAATATGAAAGGGAATGATGAAACTGTAGTTAATTGTTTTTTGCAATTATATCTGATTTTTACTTATTTGTAATTTTTTTTCAGAGGGCACCGGAGAAACCATGTTTGAATGATGTGACAGAAGCTGGAACATGGAGAAAGGCACTTGTAGCAGTTGCTATTTTTCTTGTTGTCTTGACTCTTGTTCCTGTTGGAGATGAGCTTGCAGAAGAACTCGGTATAGGTCTTGTAACTGCATTTTGATGCTTAGGCTACACTAAGGCCATTTTTAATTAAAAGAGTAGTGAAAATATATAGGTAATATATATTTACCAAAGCCAAGTTCAATTCAGTTCTAATTTATATACGACCCCTAAGAAAACCTTCACTTTGTTGGGCAAAAATTATCGACTAAAAACAGGAAAAAAATCTTGATAGAAAAATGTGAAAATCCATTTTTATTAACCTTTTCTTCGAAAAAAAATTGAAAATTATCATGAACTTGTTGGGGGAAACTGTATTTTGCACAAGGTCGTTTTATATTGCAAGAGGGGCAAAATAAATGCTTAATATTTTCTTGAAATCTAAGTTTCCATCTAAGACTACTTTCCCATGCTTAACATTGTAAACCATCTACCTCAAGCAGCCTTCCTCAAAAGCTTATCAAACTTTAGTATTTTACTTGACCATATGTTGGCTTAGTATGGTAGGTGACATGCATGAAATAATTAATATATTGGCTTAGTGTTGAAAAAAAGAAAAAAAAGACTAGGTTGCATTGTACAAAAACGTTCCCAAACTTTATGCAGCCTTATATTCTTTATAAAGAATATTGTTCGTTTTCATTTAGCAAAGTAGAAGTGTTCGATTTCATTTAGCAAAGTAGAAGAGAGAGGATGAAAGATTTATATGTTGACAGTGTTCATTTAGCAAACTAGAAGCAAAAAGATAATATTTCCCTCTACCGAGGATTTATATGACATGTTGATCAATATTTATATAATCAATTTATCTTAGCCAATGGTAGATATTTGGCAAAGAATATTTATTAAGTTATAAATATTTGTTGGAAGAATATTGGTTGAAAGAATAATTGGTTAAATCAAGAATATTTGGTTAAATTAAAAGTGATTTGTTGAAAAAAATGTCCAGTTAAGTTATAAATGGTTTGTAAAAGGTATATTTGATTAGATTAGAAGTGACTTGTTAAAAGAATATTTTGATTAGATTAGAAGTGACTTTGTTAAAAGAATATTTGAATGCTAGTTGATTGAGAAAAAGAATTTGGTTTTTGTCCATGTGCTAAATTCACTGGTACCATTGATCTTGGAGGTGCTGTTCTCCATTCCTTTTTTTCCTTTTTGAATAAGAAAACTCCTACCCCCTCCTGTCTCCAAAATTCCCTACTGCCTTTACTATAGCTATATTCTTCCCTTCAATAGTGATAAATTTGTTCATGATTTTCGAGAGATTGTTAGTTTTGTACAACCTCAGTTCTGGTCTGATATCTTCCCATAAGCCATTGGAAAAAATCCTCATGACATACTGCTCATCCAACCCCGTAATGATATAAAGCTGCAGTGAGCATAATTTATTAAGTGAATGTGCATATATGGTATAAAGCTGAGATGTATAACTAATATGTACGAAAACATGGAAGATTTATCTATGAAAAGGATATTACGTACAGTGCTTTTGAGGATAGAGAAAGTAGTTATGAGTAAAATGATATGGTTAAATTAGTTGTTAAAAATGTAATTTTTATATGTGTATTTGTGGGTATATCGCATGTGAGATATGTGAGATATGTAATATATATATATATATATAGTTTTCCTTTCTTTACACGTTCTTTCAATGTAACGAGTTGATTGGAAAAGATGGAAAGGTGTGTGGTTCAATAAAAGGTAGGGAGATTTTCATTCTAAGAATTTTTATGAGAAAGTAATGGGAAGTGAAACTTAAGAAGCACTTCGTCTCAAGAGAAAGAGAAAGAGAAAGGAGAAGTGAACTCTCTTTATAAGACTTTTGATGAGTAAGAGGAATTTTAGCTTCGAAGGAGCGAATGAATGATAAATTTTGTATGTTGGTATAAATGATGAACTTTGATAGTAAGTCTCTTCGAAATAATAGTAAAAAGTGAATTTCGTTTGTAAGACTCTAGGAATAGTGAGTAGTTCTAGCTCTTATGGTGAATGAATGATTAGTCCTTTACATGTGTGAGTGCGAGTTGGAAACCTGATATTTGTTTATTATTAAAAAATAAAAGGCTAAAAATTTTATAGTTTTATGAGAGTTTTTAGTCTTAAGTTTTTTCCCTTTCAATAAAGTTTGTAAAATAATATACAATTTGTTTATTGAGATTTTTAATAAAATAAGAATAAAGTTTATTTTAGATTTTGTAATTTGTATTAGTTATAGATTGTAGTAAACAAAAAATTTGGGGTATTACACTTACACCAATTTTTATAAAACATATATACTTTAATCTTGATATGCATTAGTAAAAAAATATTTAAAAATTAGTTAATTTTGAAAATAAATAAATAGTTAGTTTTTTAATGTGTGTGTTTAGACACAATTTAATCATCATTAAAAGTTTATTTTTAACTTATTTTGAACATATTTATTATGTCAAACAATGACTTATATAAAATATCATTTTTTTCTATATCAGTTTTTATTTTTAATTCTATCTTTTATGATTTCTAATTATTCACTCATTTAATTGTTTACAAAAGTATATTTTATTTTTTAAAATATTATTATATTAGGAGAATAATATATATTTATTGATAATATAAATTGTTTACATTGCCATGTAAAAAACACGTTATAGTTTTTGTATTACAAAAAATTGTCAATAAAAAGTTACATTATAACTTTAATATTAAATTATAACATAAATATTTTTTATATTTTTAGTATATAAAAATTAAATTGATAATAATTAATAAAAATTAAAAATAATCATATGTACATAAAACTCCATATAAGGTTTTTAATAATTATATTTATAACAATATAAAATAAAAATTAAAAATAATCATACGCGCATAAAACTCCATATAAGGTTTTTAATAATTATATTTATATCAAGATAAAGTAGAAGACTCTATTTAATAGTTCATTTCAAATATTTAAAATATATGTTTGTAACAAAAGAATAAACAACATTTCATAATATAATAAAATTTGTTTTATATTATTTGAATTTAGTTTTTACTTCGTAAAAACTTATTAGTAAAATATAATGTAAAAATTAACAAATTAATTGTCTTAAAATATATCACCATAATGTATTTATATTGTCATTGGATGACTTTTAGGAATATGCATTGGACATCCATTGATCATGAGTTTAACAAGAGTATAGCAAAAACCATTCAATGAGTCTCGCATATACATTAGACGAGTTTGTCCATACACTGATTAAAAGAGTATAACACAAACATTATACTAGTTCAACAATATAAATTAAATGAGTCTTTCCACACACTAATTAGATGAGTATATAAAAAAACATTATAATAGTCTTTTCATAAATTGATTAGACGAGTCTAGAAATACACTGACTAAATGAGTCTAGGAATACATTGATTAGCTGATTATAGCAAAAAAAAAAACATTAACTAAGTCTATTAATATACATTAGATGAGTCTCTCCATATACTCATTAGAAGAGCATAACAAAAAATATTACATGGATCACTTCATAGATTGATTAGACGAGTATATTCATATACTTATTAAACGAATCTAGCAAAAAATACTATACAAGTTTATCCATGTTCTGATGAGATGGGTATAACAATATACATTAGATAAGTATGTTCATACACATATTGGACAAGTCTACTAACACACATATACTTATTAAACGAGTTTAACAACAAATACTAAATGAGTCTAGATACATTGATTATATGAGTCTAACAATATACATTAGACAAGTCTATCCATACATAAATTAGACGAGTATATTAATATACATTAGATGAGTTTGTCTACTTACTGATTAGACGAGTCTTGTAATACATATTATGCAAGTTTGTCTATACACAGATTAGAAAAGTTTACCAAAAAACATTAGACACGTCATTCCATATACTAATTAAATGATCTAAGAATACACATTAGACGAGTTTGTCCATAGACTAATTAAATGAATCTTGCAACACACATTAGACGAGTTTGTTAATACACTGACTAGATAAATCTAATAATATACATTAAATAAGTTTGTTCATACACATTATCAGACGAGTCTATTAATATACATTAGACAACTGTATCCATTATCTAATTATACAAGTCTTGCAATACATATTAGACGAGTTTGTTCAAACATTGATTAGATGAGTCTAACAATACATATTAGACAAATGTGCATATAGACTAATTAGACGAATCTAACCGCACATATTAGATGAGTTTTCGATGCACTGACTAGACGAATGTAACCATACACATTAGACTAATTTGTCCCTAATTTGTATTTTTAATAATTTACACTATATTTTTCACATGTATCATTTATATTTCTTATAAAGTTTATTGTTTTATACTTCTAAATACATATTAAATTGGTAAACTTATAAATAATTTTTTAGAATATAATTCTATTTAATACTTAATTATAAACTTAAAAATATTTTATTATTTATTTTCTCATCTTTTAAATCTCTTTTAATCACCAACATAAGAAACCAAACAAACAAACTGACCTAGGTAATCATAGCCACATGTTTAGTATAAAAGACAATAATAATTCTTTAGAATATTATTATTAATTTGTTTATTATTATTTAGGATTACTTTTGTTAAAAACAATTTCAATTTAAAACACTTCAACATTTCAACATAAGACAGGATTCAGTTGCCGCCAGTGTTTCTTCGCTCTCACCAATGACCAACTTTGGGTCGTAACCTCGTCCTTGTCGAATCTTTTTATCGCTGTTCCTTCTTCGTCACCTGCTTAATAACGCGTGCACAAGCGTCACTCCTCTACAGACCCAAAAGGTATTTTGATTGCCCACAGTTGTTGCTGCTGATTTTGCATGGTGCATTTGATATTTGGAACTGTGCTTATGATTTTAGATTCTGTTTATATTTTTTGGGTTTGTGCTTCTGATATTGATTTTCTGCAAATGTTGCTATTGATTTTGTGACTAAGCTTCTGATTTTCGTTTCCCACAATTGAAAAATTGTGCTTTTGTTATCTGGGTTTCCTCGTCTTTGTTATCTTTTTTATATTCCGAAGAACTTGTTTGTATAAACAAACCCATTGGAGTTGCTCTAAAAAGGATTCTTATTTTGGGTCTGGTTTGCTTGTGTTCTTTCACACGATAACTTTTTGTTTTTTCTTGGCTTTCTTATTGCCAATAGTTACTAATTGATGTGACTTTCTTTGTTATGCAATGGAAGTTTAGACAAAGTTCTTGACACAGAGCGCTGTCTTGAAGATCGTAATTGTGTTGTTTCATTTGGCCCCTTCAATAAGCTTTACCTATCCCTTACCTTAAACTTTTCAACCTCGTCAACAGCATCAAATACTATAATAGATTTCTGTTTACATTAATTTTTCCATGGAAGCTCAACAGATTATTTCCAGATTTTGCCCAAAATCATCACTAGCTCCATCAATTCCAATGGTGAAGCAACCCTTCTCTTTAAATTTCCCTCATCTACACTCTTTATCGTCATACCCTTTTCTCCAGTCTCAGAATCTTGGAGCCCCTACTGGAGCTTTACATGCTATCAGCGTTGTGGATAAAGAAGTTTATTCTAGTTCTTGGAGAATATGGTGTAGCAAGAGTAGTAGTAGTACTGCAGAACCAGAGGAGGACCGTAAGTTGAGGGCTCAGGTTACAGTGAGAAGGAAAAAGCTAGCAGTTTTCGTGTCTGGCGGAGGATCCAACTTCAGATCAATTCACGAGGCCTCTAAAAGGGGATCGCTTCATGGAGATGTTACTGTATTGGTCACAAATAAAAGAGGTAATTCTCTATCTTAATATCCCTTTACTTTCATTTTTGCCCTTTTGTGTCATCATAGAAGTGTATCCATCTCCTTCAATCTTAGCTTATAATAGTCACTGGATAACTGGATTAGGATTACATGCCTGCTAAACTTCCTTGTGTTGCATGGGATGTTTGTTTGGACTATTTTTTTATCTCCCTTTTATTTTGAGCCGTGGTCTACTAAAATTTGTTTTTTGTTTCATGTAATACCAGAGTGTGGAGGTGCACAGTATGCAAGAAATAATGGTATCCCAGTTATATTGTTCCCTATAGCAAAGGATGAACCCGAAGGATTATCTCCTAGTGACCTTGTTGATACACTAAGGTCTGATACTTCTTTAATTGATTTCCTGCAATTGTTTTTAACTTTACACTTCGGGGTCTTTATTCTTTTCATGAATCTGAGGTGTTGATTCTTTGCAAAGCTGAAAGGCAAATAAGAAAACCAGTATAACTCAAATATGGGAAAATCCGTGAAAACGGACAAAGGATGATTTTCACTCTGCTTCATGGAGTGGTTACATTATTAACATATAATACATTTTTAATCAGGAAATTTGAGGTGGATTTTGTTCTTTTAGCTGGATACCTCAAATTGATACCTGTGGAATTGATCCGAGCTTATGAAAGATCTATATTCAACATTCATCCATCACTTCTTCCAGCTTTTGGAGGCAAGGGCTACTATGGCATGAAGGTTCATAAAGCAGTAATTGCTTCTGGAGCAAGGTATAATTCTCATGAAATATCTCAAACACTTAGTGAAACATTATTGTACTTGGTTCTTGATACCATGTCTCTGCTTCATTTTTCTGTGTTGGTCAGGTTTTCAGGTCCTACCATTCATTTTGTTGACGAACACTATGACACAGGGCGTATCCTTGCACAGCGTGTGGTTCCTGTGCTTGCTAATGATACTGCAGAAGAGTTGGCTGCAAGGGTTCTCAATGAGGTAATGGCAGACTATGTATTTTAAACTATTGAACAGTTTTAATCCTGAATGGAGTTCAACAAATATATTTGTTAGGGATGAATTTAGGGAACATCTAAAATGGAAAAAACTCTATAGGATTATCATAGAAAGAAAAATAGGGGAAAGGGTCAAATTGTAAATAATAGTTGACTAGGTCAAGTTGTTAGTTATTTCTGTTAAGTCTGTTGGAAGTCTTTTAAACGAGACTTTTTCCTATTCGGGGGATTTTTTTCAGAGTGTTTTTGATAGAAATTGAGAATGCCATTTATCCATCAAGATCAAAACATTGTCATCCAAGGAGGTCCTAGTTTGTCTATGCTATGGGTGGTTGAGAAAGATCATGTAACCAGGAAAGAATTGACAAGTGACAAAGAAAAGCAAGTGTAGAAGGTACGAACAGAATTTTCCAAACCTTTTGTGAACGAAAAGGGTTGCCACTAGCAAGAGAAGTTGATCATCGTATTCCAATTAAGGTTGGGATAGATCCAGTAAATGTGAAACCTTGTAGATATCTTCATTTACTTAGAAATGAAATCAAGACAGAAATAGCTTGAATTTTGGATCAGGAATCGTTATGCAGAGCAATATCCCATATTCTAGCCTTGTCATTTCAGTTAAAAAAAGGATGGAAGTTAGAGTTTTTGCATAGACTATTGAACTCTAAACAAGGCCAGTTCTAGAAGAACTGCTGGATGAATGAAATGGAGCCAAGGAATGAATCTACGGAGCATATAAACTGGAGCAAAACCTCTACCGGTTTATTGAAGAAAGAAAAATAGAGGAAAGGACCAAATTATAAATAATAGATGACTGGGTCAAGTTTTTTCTTATTTCTGTTAAGTCTGTTGGAAGTCTTTTATACATGGACTTTTTCCTTGTCGGGGGGAATTTTTTTTTTCAGAGTGTTTTTGTCATACTAGTTTTCCATTTTTAAAAGGAAGGTACATCTTTTGGGCGTCTAATTTGTATACCTTTGTTCTTGAAAGAGTCTTGCTGATAGTAAATGCAAAGGTTATACACTTCTTTTTCTCTCTTGTTGTGTCTTTGTACTGTTCTTTGTTAGGAATTCTGTTATGTTCCTTTTCTTTTTGCTTCAAGAGATTAAAATATTCATGAACATCGACATTTATGCAATCGACAGACTAGAAACTTAGCAGACTGCCAATGATAGGATGGGCGTAAAAGGCCCAAAAGAAGGAAAATTAAATGGCTCATAGATTTTATAAGATGGTCTTAGAATGTTAGAAATAATATTTAATTTATATTTAATTCCTTAAAATGAGGTGATGCACTTGTAGGGTCATCGTTTAGTTGTTGGTGTCTCTTTGGTTATACAAGTGTCTTCCTCTCACCTACAAAAGGAATGAGAAATATCGATGTTTATGTGTATCTTATTTATAGCTTTAAATGCTAGATTGTAGAGTAGTTTAGTTATTTGCTTCCTGTCGGTCAAGTTGGACCAATTGATTACTGTTTACTTATTTTTTTTTTTCAATTTAGGAGCACCAATTATATGTTGAGGTGGTGGAGGCTTTATGTGAAGAGCGTGTTGTTTGGAGGGAAGATGGTGTTCCTCTCATCCAAAGCAAAGAAAACCCCAATGAGTTTCGGTGATTATCATTAATATGGTATGATACTCTTTTATATATCTTTGAGTGCTGTAAAAGGTTTTTGTACACATCTTTTTACAATGATGAAGTCTTGCATCTGATGGGACTTTTGTTTCTGTTATAGTGGATTTTGGTTGTGAAAACTTCACATTTACCCCAAAGCTGTTGTAGTAATGAGTTATAACTATTAGGTAGATAATTTCCAGTGCACTGATATCATATCTCTAAGGCAACATATAATAAACAAGAAGTCACAAACTTATCTTCTGATCTGATCTGCTCTTGGTAGATTTTTGGACTCCATCTTTCCCTGCACAGGTTTCCATTAACATATCATGATTTTTCTCCTTAATAAAGAAATGATCTGCTATACTATTTGGATAAGAAATTTGATGTGCCATAAGACATTTTGTAATTTATAAATATTTAGTCTGTGATTGAAGTGTTTCTGAATGCCAAAGCTTTTACTGCTATGCATCAGTTCCATGCTACCCATTTATTTACAAGTATTCTCCCGCAGCTTCAATTATTGAGCATATTTTATTTGAAGACTGTTAAAGGTAACCAAACTAAAATTTGATTAATATTACCGTGGATGGTTGTCACATAAAAATGCTAAATATAAGTAGCATGATTAAATTGAGTCCACAATAGCCAAAAGTAAATGTTAACGGTTAAGAAATGAATTTTAAGTCTAACCCAATTCCACAAAACTAGCTTGTAAGGTGAGGTTTGTCTTATATATACTCTAAATTGATTTTATCTTTAGTTGATGTGAGATTTCCAACACATTCTCCTCACATTGAAGTATATACTACTCACTCTCCTCATGTTGAGGTTTATACATCTCGAATGTAGGATTACACACTAATGGATGATCCGATAGTAGTTCGATAGCAAAAGTAACAATAAACCCAACAAACATTGAATTTCGTTAGGATGAACTAAAACTCATGACTCTGATAACATGTTAGGAAGTAGATTTTAAATTTAACTTAATCCTACAAAACTGGTTTGTAAAGTGAGTTTTGCATCTATATATATAATCTAAATTGATCTTATCTCTAATTAATGTAAAATTTTGTGTTTTTCTCACTATCTAATTTTAATTATTTTCATACTTTTATGTTTGAAACTTTATTGACAATTTAAAACTTTGGAAATGATACAAATTTATAGAGTTATCACAGTAAGAATTCAATATAGAAAAAAGAAAATGCCAAAGAGTGCCACTTGATGCTGGAAGCAACTTCTTCATGCACCTCCATACATTTTTCACTGCATTTCCGCATGAGGTGGAAAAACATTTTTGCCTTTATCTTCTTTCATCTTCTTTTTCTTCCACAGGCGCACATCTCTCTCCCTTCTTCCACCACCTCCATTGTGCCCTCTTCACTGCCATTGGCATCCTTTCTTCGTCCAATTCAACGAACACTTCTATTTTCTTCTTCGTCCACTCCACCAGAGCCTCTTCGTCCGCTTTCATTGTTGGCTTTGCTTCTTCTGTCTTCACCTCCACCAAAGCCTTTTCCTCAACCTCCATCGGTGCTCTCCACTCATCACCTTCCTCCACTGGTCTCCTTCCACTCTCCACCTTTTTCTTCAGAAAGATATTTTGGATTGTGCAATTAGAAAGGCAAAATAACAAACACATTTCAGAATGCATAATCTAGAGTGCAAAATTTGTATTGTAGATTATATAAATTTGAGATGTATTTTTTTTATTTTTGCATTCCAAATTGTGTAACCCAGAATTTAAAATTTATGTTTTAGATTGGACAAATGCGATCTTTGTATTATGAAATATACAATTTAGAATACAATCTTTACATTCCGGATTAAGTGTTCCGCAATGTCTCTAGATTTTGTATTATAAAAAGAGAGTAAAATTAAAATTTTAAGTGTATGGAAGTGCAGGAAGAAGTTGCTGACGATGGATCGATGAAATGGCTAGAATGTTACATAACCTATAAGGTAGTGAGTGCACTCTTGAAAAGGCTCTTTCTTCCTCCTGCACCCCACATTTCTTCTTGCACCTCCATCAATAAAGTGTAGAAAATGTCAAAAATACCCCTACAACGAGGCCCAACTGCTCTGGCGCAAGAGGTATAGGATGCACAATGAGATTCCTCTAGGAGTGTTTCATCTTGCATATCCAAAAATTCCATTTTTAACTTTTTAACATGCACCTTCAACTTTTTCAAAAATATTACTTTTTAACTTTAATAATAACTTTTTATTTTGTTCTCTTTCTTGTTAAAAACACTTTAATAAATATTTTTTTTATTTTTTCTCTATCTTACTAAAGTCATTAAACACCATCTTAATAATAATTTAATTTAAAATTTAAATATTATTTAATATAATTTTATATTTTAATAATTATTAAAATATGATTTATATTATAATAATAGTTATATTAAAAAATAAAAATAAATTAATTAAAATAAAAAAATAAAAAAAATAAAAAATGAAATAATAATAATATAAAATTTGATTTGATATGTTAAAATATATTAAAATATAAATTAAACAATTATTAAATTTTAAATAGAAAAATAATTTAAATATGCTAACGGTTTTGTTTTTTATTTAAAATTTAATAAATATTTAATTTAATTAAAATAATAATATTATTTATTATATTTTTATAATTTAATAATTACTAAAATATGATTTCTATTTTTATAATAATTTTATTAAAAAATAAAAATAAAAATAA